>NW_024962334.1:12013313-12040261 GCF_019238085.1 Lagopus leucura
TACGCAGTGACAGGCTCTCCTGTAGAATTCTACATGACCCAACAGCTTTTTCTACATTCACACGCTGAGGAGATACTTGCTTACTGGTTGCAGAAGTCTTAGCACTCTCCATCTGCTTCAGTGTATAAGCAGTAAAGGAGTTGTTATTTATCCAAGTTTCATGAATTTCACGAAACATATTTTTAGTTCAAAAGATATTTTAAAAAGCTAGCATGAGTCTAAGGAACTGAAAATGCCAACTCAAACTGTGTTCTGAATTTAACATGAATATGCAACTTTATCTGAAGTGGAGTACACTATTTACAACAGTTTCATTCTGACTCACTTTGCAATGTATTTGGACAAGTAGGCTAAATCACTCTATGTCCATCCTAAGCTTCATGTATCACAGCTCTTTTCTTGAAGCCATGTCTGTGTTACAATTGCGTTCATATTGCTCTCTATGGGCTAATGTTGCTAGTCAACCAACAACAGGCAATCAGGGATTTGTAATGTATCCCTCTCTCAGCTACTAGCAGAGTAATCATTTTTTCCTTCTACAACTTCACTCTTCACTACCGTTAGAATGCTTTCTTACAGAAATTAAATACACACATTTTTTTCCTTGAAGAAAAAGATGGCTTCTTGATAGCATTTCAGTGGATTTCTGAGCCATTGTGAGGGACTGGAAGAAAAGTCTTTCATCCTCACCCAAATAATTCTTCTCATCAGCAGTATGTTTTGATACTGACCTCAAACTCAGATCTTACTTGCCACTGAAAGCACAGACAAATTTCCAATGATTTTAATCACAGAATTGCATGGATTGGAAGGGACCTCAAGAGATCATGGAGTCCAACTCCCCTGCTAAAGCAGGCTCCCTACAGTAGGTTGAACAGGTAGGTGTTCAGACAAATCTTGAATAATTCCATAGGAGACCCCACAACATCACTGAGCATCCTGTTTCAGAGCTCGGTCACCCTTACTGTAACAAAACTCTTCCACATGTTTGTATGGAAATTCTTATGCTTAAGGTTTAGGCCATTGCTCCTTGTCCTATCACTACACACCACTGAGAATCATAGAATCACAGAATCATAGAATCACCAAGGTTGGAAAAGACCTAAAAGATCATCCAGTCCAACCATTCACCTATTCCCAATAGCTCCCACTAAACCATGTCCCTCAACACAACATCCAGCCTTTCCTTGAACACCCCCAGGGTCGGTGACTCCACCACCTCCCTGGGCAGTCCATTCCAGTGCCTGACCACACTTTCTGAAAAGTAATACTTCCTCATGTCCAGCCTGAATCTCCCCTGCCGTAGCTTGAAGCCATTCCCTCTGGTCCTATCACTAATGACACAAGAGAAGAGGCCGACCCCCAGCTCACTACAACCTCCCTTCAGGAAGTTATAGAGAGCAATAAGGTCTCCCCTGAGCCTCCTCTTCTCCAGGCTGAACATTCCCAGCTCCTTCAGCCTCTCCTCATACGGCCTGTGTTCCAGACCCCTCACCAGCTTTGTTGCCCTTCTTTGAACACGTTCCAGGGCCTCAATGTCTTTCTTGCAGTGAGGGGCCCAAAACTGGACACAGTACTCGAGGTGCGGCCTCACGAGTGCTGAATATACGGGAACAATCACCTCTCTGCTCCTGCTTGCAACACTGTTTCTGATGCAAGCCAGGATGCCATTGGCCTTCTTGGCCACCTGGGCACACTGTCGGCTCATGTTCAGCTGAGCATCAATCAATACCCCCAGGTCCATTTCCTCTATGCAGTCCTCCAGCCACACCGCCCCAAGCCTGTAGCGTCGCCTGGGGTTGTTGTGGCCGAAGTGCAGGACCCGGCATTTGGCCTTGTTGAAACTCATCCCATTGGCTTCAGCCCAGCTCTCCAGCCTGTCCAGATCCCTCTGTAGGGCCTCGCTACCCCCAGGCAGATCCACACTTCCAGCCAATTTGGTGTCATCTGCGAATTTACTGAGAGTGCACTCAATGCCCTCATCGAGGTCATCAATAAAGATACTGAAGAGAAGAGCCTGGCCTCATCCATTCGCTTCCCACCTCCCTTTAGATATTCATAAACATTAATCAGATCCTTCCTCACTCAGTCTTTTTCCCCCAGGCTGAACAGACCCAGGTTACTCAGCCTTTCCTCATAAGGGAGATGCTCCAGGCCCTTTATCAGCTTCGTGGTCCTCCACTGGACACCTTCTAGGAGATTCCTGTCTTTTTTGAACTCCGGGGAGCCCAGAACTGGACACAGTATTCTAAATGTGGCCTCATCAGGGCAGAGTAGAGGAAGGAGGATCACCTCCCTCAACCTGCTGTCTACACTCTTTTTAATGCACCTCAGGGTACCACTGGCCTTCTTCACCACAAGGGCACACTGCTGGCTCATAGTCAACCTGCTGCCCACCAGAACACCCAGGTTCTTTTCTGCAGAGCTCCTCTCCAGGAGGTCATCCTCTAACTTGTACTGGTGCATGCAGTTAGTCCTCCCCACGTGCACTACTCTACACTTGCTTTTGTTACACCTCATCAGGTTCCTGCCTGCCCAACTCTCCAGTTTGTCTCATGGTATCAGAAGTTGCTACACAGAGGTGAGGGTTATGATGCGCTCAGTGGGAGCACTCATTAGGGTGGAGAATGCTGGCAGTATGTTACAAGCTGGCTGAATTTTAAGCCTGAGGTAAACATTTATTTTCCATGATCACTTGTTTTGCAACAACTCCCAGAAGCCAGGCAAAATAACAAAGCCTCATTAAAGTTGGTGGGGCGGGATCTTAAAAGGTCTAGTATCTAGTGCTCTATACAATATATACTAACATCCTTTTGGTAAACTGCTCCTTTTTCTGGGATGGCACCTCTTATTTACCAAACACTGAAGAGAAAATAATAGCTGTATTAACTTTTTTAGGCTACAGTAATGATCGAAGCACTCTGACAATGGGGTACTGTTCCTCCGCTCACTGAGGGACAATCTATATTCCTAAAGATTCGGATAAGTAATATGGATAAACATGAAGGAGATACTGTTTTTACCAATGGGCCACAGAGATAAAAGTAACCTAGCTGAGTTCACACAGGAAACCTGTGGCATGGTGCAAGGTAGGTGACAGCACAGGGGAAAGACATTCACTGCTCAAACTACAGATCTCAGCTGCACTGACATAGCTTTCAGCTCAGAGTTTGAAAGGCTCCATATTTCACTGGACAGCTGAACTACAACAGTATCTCTGACACAGACATGACCTACCCCTCTTCAGCCTCCTCAAGGCTAGAGCCAAAGACTATGGACAGAAGGTCCTCACCTAGACCAGCTCAAGCATATTGCGCTTACTGAGAGAGAGGGTCGTTCCTGTGCTGTTCCCACCCATGTCTGGTCTGCCAAGTCTCACCCACTGGAACAAACAGCTGGAAATATGCTCGGACCTCTTCCCAAGGAGAGATCTCCAAACCAGGCAGCTTGATTTAAAAAACAAAAATAAAATAAACATCCACATAGGGAGCAGCAATTCCCTGCAGACACAAACACTGAGTTTCTAAGTTAGACCTGTGTAGGCTTTAATTCAGAAGACTGAACTAGCAGAAGATTGGGTAGTCAGTCAGTTTCTTTCTAAACAGGTTACATTAATGGCAAAAGCCAATGGAGTTGTAGGACTTTCATAACTGAATGGAATTGAATTTTTTCCCAAATATTCTTGTAATAGAGTCTGACCATACAGCGCTTCTGTTTTCACTCCCCTGACAGTTCATGGGATTCGTTATTTCACACAAACAAATCAGATGCAATTCAGCATATGATTTGAAGAGGGACTGCAGTTTACTTCCCAAATTCTTTTCACACTCCTGTAGCAGGTGTTGGCGTACTGTACACTGCTACAACTTGGCCTCGCCCCCTCTGACAACCCATTCGCTCCCAAACTAATTGGGTTAAGGACACATTTGACCATTCCCTATCAGATAATATTAGTCTGCTTCTAAGTCACACAAATCCAGACCTTCCCCTAATCAATGCATCTTTCCTGGAGAATGGCAAGTTGCTATGGCTCTTCCATAGATAAATTTACTCAATAATTCCCCAGTGGTCCTACAAGCAATGAGTAGCTCATGACCAGCAAGGTTACTCCTCTTCTGGTAGCTCACCGAAAGTTAATTTGGTAGTTAACTTGAATCTTTGAAACTGCTTGACTACCCAGTCACCCACTTTATATGACAGGAGCGAACTCCTCAAAACTTTCTCCTGTTTAGAAAAGTAAAATTGCACTAATGCTGTGGACAGAAGCAGTCTTTCATTTTTCTGTAGAAAAAAAAAAAAAACAAAAACTACAACAACAACAGCAAAAAAAAAAAACAAACCACAGCCAACAAAAAAAAAAAAAGAACAACAAAAAATGTGTGGATATAATGGGAAAGTCAACAGAAAAAACACAGATTTGCACGTCTGAAGGACAACATTCTAAAATGCCTCTTATGTGAGCTTTTTTCATCTACTCTCTAATGTTAGTTTCCTTGTTTTTACTTCTTATTTTGACTACTGCAGGAAGTCTAATTCTAGCTTTCCTTGCTTCTTTGTCCACAAAGAGAGCTCAAAAAAGGCAGCAGTTTCTTGGCTATGAAGATTTCAGCTGATCACTATAAACCAGTCATCATGGTTAAAATGCACAGAACATGTAAGCTAAACCTGGGCTGGACATTACAGAAGAGACACCAGAGTGGCCACAGAGAAAATATCAACACCGTGACTTCTGCTGGAGCCAGACTTGTGGGACAATACTTTTACTTCATGGTTCACTTCTTTCTTTTGACTTCTCTGGCTCTTATGAACAGTATGCCTCACCTAAAGTCTACTGAGTATCTTCAAGTTGTTTGCTTTGCACCTCTTGTTCACAGACCTGTAAATTTCATTGAGACCTCAGTCAATAGTTTACAATCTTCTTATTTTTACTGATTTTTGGGATGAGAACTCACTTGCTACGAAGTAATTCCAGCTAGTAGCTGAGGTTTCATTTAAGATTTCACTCCACTACATCGTGGAAACCTGCATGGAGAAGGATGTCCTTATCAAAAAGAACAGAAGGAAGCTGTCCTTGTTCCACCAAAAAGAACAACTCCATAGCCTTGTGTCTCAATAGCTGAATAGCACAGGAGTAGTTCCAAAGAATCCAAAATGTATTAACCTTCTCATTCAACACATGGAGACTAAGCTTTTCGAGGAACAATACTACATACAACATTTTTTTCTGTTTTGCCTACCACTTCCAGTACATAACCTATAACCTCAGCAGACATTCAAAACAAATGGGACCACCACCAGAACCACAAAAAACAAAGTGCTGTTGCAAAACCATTCTTTGTATTCCAAAAAAGCCTTTTAAGTATTGATGATTCAAGTGTACAAGGGAGAAGGTGTCAAGGAAAAAGAGTGATCTGAGCTTTGTTTTTCATGCCTGGAAACATCCTGATGACTATTCTTAATTATACTGGTTATGTTCAGTGCAGTAGTATGAGGAGGAAAAGAGATTATCATAATCAATTTTAAAGATTCAAAAATCATGAGTCTCAAAAAAATCACAGGACAAGCCAGAGAAATTAGAGAAATACAATGAGTTTCAAAGAAAAAAAACACACCCAAAAACAAACAATAAAAACCAAACCTCCTGGGTTCTACTTTACCATTGCTGCACTCTTAAAGTGCATTTGAGTAATTGTTTGGAAACCTTGGCCACAAAGGGTTGGAAACTTACTAACTTACAAAATCAAAAGTTAAAAAAAAAAACCCACAACAGTACATTCCAGGAGCCTGATCTTCAAGAAAAATATCAGCTACTGTATGACTCACAATAAAATCACAGGATTTGGCAACACCACAGAGCATCAGGTAACTTCCATTGCAACACACAGGGGTAACCCATGAAGCAAGTATTTTCAAGTTTTCAGCTACAGTTGACACTTTTGAGTTTAATGCCAACGTTAATTGAAATGAGTATGAAATCATACAGTTCATAGTCTTGGATCATATTTTGGGCTATGATCCTTAATCTCAGCTATAATTTAGGCGAGTAGGACTGCCATAGGAACAATTTTGTGACTGTTTCTATTAATAGCAATGATGATCAGCATGTTAAGACGGCTTCCTTACAGCCAAATATGAACTATCTTTTACATGCAACTCAAATATATCAGAGCAAAGCTGGCTCCACAAATGTTAAATTCACTATATTTAACTGTTCCCATGATAGGACTCCAGAAAACCAAGCTCCGCTCTGCATCATCCTGTATCACAGATGGTCACAAATCACTGAAGTCAGCTTGGTCTGACCCTAGCAAGTCAACCCCTTTTCTTCCTTAAGGTTCTTCACCTTTTAGGTTTCCTTTTGATCCTCAGCCTTCCAGCCTAGCACAGCAGTTCTCTTAGTTGATGTCTAAATACATACATTTCTGTGATAAATGCACTTGTTTGCAAAATGGTTGGGACTACTGTGTTGCTTTCCTGTCTGATCAAGCCTAGTCAAGGCTCTGTGAAGAACAAAGACCAAAATAATGTCATTTTTATTAATACCACTTCATGAATTAATTGGCAGAGATGCCCATCATAGCTTTTCCCTATTAGGTAAAGGGTCTTGCCTGTCACATGAAAAAAAAAACGTCACACCAATCAGATGGTAACAGTATAACTGTTAATGCAAGGATACACACGTTCATCCAACTGTCTCATGATCCATTCTATCACAAAGCAGCTACTATGAGATGGGGGAGACCACCCAGCTAGAGCCCAAAGGCCTTCCAATGGTGCACATGGACTGCAGCCTCTGCTCTTCACTTATACCTGAGAAGTCTGCTAGAAACTGTTCTGATGAGCTAGGTCTATCCAGAATAGTGCGGTCACCCCCAGTTCACCAAAGGAAGGCCAAAGTAGAAGAGCTGGCTCACTACAGGAAGGCCATTGGGTGGGCTGCATTTAAATGTGGAAACCACTATTTCCAACCCACAGATCCATAAGGAGCAAGAAGGGCATGCACAGAGGGAGAAGGCAAAAGGAAAAGGAACAGGAGTTAGAAAACTTCATTGTGCCTGGCTTTTAGCAGAATGTGGAACTGCCAAAACCCTGCTTTAGGGATTGCTGTAGGCACTGACATGGAAACAGAATCATATCCAGCAGAAGTGAGGGGGTGGGACACAACTGGAGAAAATAAGGCAGAGAACAGAACATTAAGCTGGAGATCCTGAGGATAAAAATCATTGTAGTATTTAATGCACTAAAATAATACTATTTTTATCCACTACTTCCAAAATGAGCTAACAATGGCAGTTTTAATCATGGGTTAGGCTCCTTTCACTCATACAAGGAATGGTAGTGAGCTGCCTGCCTCAATCACGTCTCAGAACTGAGCTATCTGTCTTCACTGAAATGACTCCTGACTGACATTAGTTCAGGTGCAGAGACTCTAGCTCAGCACTTACAATGAGATGTGATCATACTCTGAAAACAGACAACAAGAATAACACTGTTGTGATACTTTGACTAATGACCTAGGTTTTTACCTGCAGATTTTAACTCGCTGTTCTCTTTTGCATTTTCTGACCACTGTCTAGCGCTCCATGGTAGCCTACAATAGGCAGAACAAATGAATACTGTCTTCAGGCAAAAAGGCTGAAAAAATTATCTAAATGATGACTTCCCATAGGGCACTCAAAGGGATGTTTCATCTTCTTCTGATTTTAACCCGCAGCCTCCCTAACACAGCCAGTAAGCAGCATGAAGCACTGGAAAATGATGTGTGATATAACATGAAGACCAATTTATTCAGCTATGACTACAGGGTCTAGTTTTCCTGCATAATGCATTAAGTTTGGAATTTACTGGAAGCTGTCTTTGGTGGTTAACTCCTTCTGTGACTTCAGATATCAAGGACAGCAATGCTCATCTGGTTCAGAAGACTGGGAAAAAGAGCTTCCCTGCTTTGTTAAAACAAGAATGATCCATAGTTCAGGACTGACCTTTGCATAGCTAATTCTGACCTCATGCTAATTCTGCATATCCTGCAACTTCACCTCCTTTGAAACCCTGTTTGCAAAGTAAAAGCTGCCATTACTTCACTTGAAACAGAGCTGAAAAAGTATAAACACTTTGGATTCATACAAATATTTTTCCAACTTAGATGCTCTGAAAATAGACAGTAGGCATTCAAGTATTAAATAGTTCTTTCTGTAACGCAGAAAAACAGAAAATATTTTTCATGACAGAGGAGCTTGTGGGGCAAATCCCACAGTATTTACACGTACACAATTAAGAATACTTCTGGTTCAGAAAAACACAAATGCCTCCACGCCCAACTGCAGATCCTCACCACGACAAAAACATGCTTCAGAACCTTCTAACTAGCTTGAATGGAGTTTCTGAACCTATTCTACCTCTCTCTCCGACTATTTAATTAGTCTGTTTACAGAAACATGCTTCTCTGCACTCCTGCCCCCTCAACAGTCACACTGCCACCAATAAACTACTTGAAAATATGACGGAGATTTTCAATCTTCATAACAACTTTAGGGTAGCTGAACCATTTCTCTTGAAAAAGCACAAATTCCTTCCAAAAGTTTAGTTTTTGTCCTTCTTTCTTTTACTACAAGAGACATGAGGAACGTCCACTTGGAAGCCATTCAACTCTATTTTCAAGCATCTATTTATTAAATTTCCAGTTTCCAACAGGGAAATTTGAGGGTTCAGCTAGTACACGTGGGACAGCATTTCCGGACATTTTCTAATAACATTATCACCACGTTACCTCAACTAATCAAAGTATTCTGCAGAAACAGGTTCCTCAGTTTAAATGCAAACCCACTGAGTGGGCTCAGTGCCCCATACAAACTGAAAAATCCATGAGATTATTAAAGAAGAAAAAAAATAAGAAAAGGATTGTATTCTTAAGGTATCAACACTGCTTATCTAAAGAAATTACTAGCAGTAATGAATGTCTGTTTTGTGATAACTGCTAAGTGCAAAGTTACAAGCTTCCTTCTGTATCATATTGCCAAATTCTGCCTTTGTTCCCGTGGGGAATTGCTGTTGTTGTACCTGTGACTTCCACAGTAGGTCGACACATGGGCACAGTCCTTCCTCTCCCCTGTAGACAACTTCCATGCCTCCTCCTTGCTGCAGCACTAAAGCAGGCAGCCCTTAGCTCCCACAGAACAGTGTGGAACCAAAGCCACACAGAAATCAGAAATAGTAACATATACGTTCAGCCAGGCACTCAGAACTGACACTCCTACGGGGCCTCAGTCATAGTTAGTATCTGGCCTTGTCACATTTAACTTTACAAATGGCTTCAAAAAACTAAGGCCTGGCCTGGCATCCTCACAACACCACATCAGATTAACTGATCAAATCAAAGGGGTTGAGGTTGTGCAGTTTTGTGTGCCAATCTCCAAGTCCTTTTAAAGCGTGATTGACTTACCTCAGTTTAGCCAGTGTCAGAATTGAGAATTATCACTCGTGAAGTTGCTGTGGTTTACTCAGTTACTTTTAAATCAACTGTAAGCTCAAGACATGTGAATTCCATATGTAGAAAAACTTTCGTAACATACCTGATGACCACCTGCACCATTTTTAACAAGAATATGGAAGCTTTAAGCAGCTGACGGAAAACAATTTCTTCCAAATGCAAGACTGACCCCTAAACTGACAGCGCACAGTGACTCTGGTTGCAAAGAAAGCCAAATCGTTCCTGAAGAACATCCTAAAACTACACTTTAACTCTTGCTGAAGCTGAACTCTTGCTAAATGTGTCCACAGTGTATTCAAAAGAACATTAAGATACCTAAAATGCACAGGAAACGGTAAGAAATATTTTTATATCAACCACTGTAGCTTAGGAAGGGTTAAATCAGACCAGCACGTGTTTATTAACACTGCTCATTCACTCAGGAGACTGACAGGCATGTGCAGATCCTCTCTGGTTTGAGACAAAAACCTTTACAGAAGGTCACGAAATACGTTACTTCGGGGGAAGAGTTTTATTTGCTTTTTAAAGTTGAGAAAATGAAGCACAAACATTTAAGACTGACAAACCACACAGAAAGGAAATTCAAAGTTACTTCTCACTCCCTCAGGCTACCTTTCATACAGCTAGGTTGCTTTGTGAATCATAAAAAAAAAACTACCGCTGTCGTATTCGCTGTTTCATATTTTCATTTTTCATTTTATTTGTTGCTGGCAATATTCCCTTGAAACTACTGGCACACTTTCTGGACAGTTTTTGGAAGGCATATAAGGCCATACCTATCTTCCCTCCGTATGATGCGTTCTAATGATAGGAAGCACGGTCACTGCAATGTGAGCTCCAGGGCAGTTTCTGAGGGCCCAGAGGGCTCCTGTCACGCGCAGCTTTCCACAGCCCTCAGCAGATCACTCCTTTGGGATCCCACTGCACAGCCTCCCATTTGCACACCATTACTGACATCCTATTTTTAGTACCATTCTTTTTTTTACGCAAGGAAACACATATTTTGAGAACAACAATTGTCCGCCTCTTGGAGAGGTCCTCACACTGTGTTAAGAGAAATGACTGATTTCTTTCTTAAGCATCATGAACACAACAGATCTTCCCTTTTCCTTTCCTCTCCAGTGAGCCCATACTGAAAATATCCGCACAAATGGTCACAGTTTGCAAAAAACAAACAAACAAACAAAAAACCAAAACAGCAGTCCAGCTCACCTCCTTTGGTTATTGGCTCCCATCCCACACTGCATGCCCTTTTTCCTCACAGAGGAACCAGACTGGGGGTTTGATTTGCATTAATATTCACCTCACTGAGCCTCCCTCCGCCTCCAAAAGGACAGTCTGAACCCAGAACCATTCTCCAGTCTAGACAGCTACCTGACCACGCAAACGCAACAAATAATGTGGCGTGAGGGGCGGGAACGCCTGGCTAGGGCAATGGAAAACCGTGTATTTCAACAGCAGCACCCAGACTGGTCAGCCCTGAGCATACGACCCCATGGGCTGCACTGCACTCAAGGCCCACTGCCAGGCTGCCCACTGTGCCATAGCCACGAGGAATATTAGGCTAGCTCTGGCCTGAAAGTGGGCTGCTTTCAAACACCACCTGCTCTGAGACAGGAGATGGTGTGGTCCTTCTGAGCAGAGAAGAAAGGGCGTGATGTTTCTCCCCAGAAATATTTGCAAACACTCTTCAGAATAGGCCCTGTAACTGCTCAAATCCATCACAAAAGTAAGCAGGAGTGTGACTCTGCAGGGGACTGTGCAGGAAAAGTACTTTTGGCATCTCAAGTCAGTCACCAAGACTTATGGGAGACATTTGAAATGACAGCTATCACTCTCCAACTTTAATAGCAAGCAGAAGAAAGACCCACCAGTGGTCATCTTCACAGGATGCTGAAGGAGTCAGAGTAATCTTGTTCAAGAACACACTGTTTTCAGGAGAAAGGAATATGCAAATGGAACAGACAAAGCACTCACTCAGATCCTCACTCTGAAGTGAAATACCTAATCTTGCTGCAGATCACTAATTTGAATTAAAAAAAAGAAAAAGAAAAAAACCAACAAAATTCAGCCAAATCACCCCAATTCTGTTTTGTTTCAGGGGAAAATCTGATGAATATTTGCCTGAAACTACCACTACTCAGGGAAAACTCTCTGTCAACCCAGACAGAGGTCTTATCTGAGTATGAGATTTTGCTCTGAAACTTCTTGTTGAACTTTAACTCTCATCTTCAAAGAGCCTGATTCTGACTACATTTCTTTATAGTATTACTTACAAGACTTGGTTCTTTAACAAAAAGAAATCAAAGGCAGTCTCAAAATATAATACCATGATTGGAATTGCATGTTATTGGGGTGCATCTGTTCAAACATCAGTTAAAAGGTTACATTCAAAAATACTAGAGCCCAAGTGATGTAATTAAGTCACTTAATTAGAATATTTAAGGTATAACTGAATGGTTTAGAGTACATAAATTGCAGTTCTGCTGTTTTGCATTGTCTTTTCACCATGGTAGAAGAATTCAAACTTGAATATTTTCCCACACATGGCTCCATATTAAGCTAATGTAACTGGTCATTACAAGTGCATCTTCTGTGCCAGATGTTGAAGCACATTCAAGTCCTGGGTCAGGGGCTGCTTTGTGCAGGTCCAGGCATTCTTAAAGCACAATCTGAACAATCAACACAGCCAGGATTGGAAATGGACAAGCAAACTGTCTTCAGCCACAACACTGCAGGTCCACCTTAAGGAAGGAAGCTCTGCTTAGAGACAGCCTCTATCTCACACTACAGAAAACAGTATGACTGTTCACCTACACAATCAGACCACAATTTCTATAATATTTCATAACACAACAATGAATGTGGGGAGAAACTGTGTACACAAGAAGACTCACAGCTGCCCATTCAAAATAAGCATTTAAATTGATTAACCAGACAACTGTGCTTTTAAACCAGCAATCCTTACACAGTTACACGATTCAGAGGGATTTATAAATATTTGGTTTTCCAGATAAAAGAAGGGCATTAGCAAGATTTTTTTTTGAAAGCTCTTTTACCGCCACTGTTCCTTCTTTCCATCCATAAACAAGTAAGGAAACAAAACAAAAATGTGTTTAGGGTGCAAAATTTGTCATGACAGTCAAGTCATGATAAAACTTGGGGATTTTGGTTTAAGATTAATATGAAATCTACTGATGTTAGAGATCAGAAAATAAGCCTCATTTTGCTTAGCTTTTTGAAGCCCTCTTAACTTCTGGAATACTTGGGAAATATGGAATTTAAGTTAAGGCATATCCTCCAACAAATGATACCCCTGCTATGGTCCCAGTGTACAAAGCATCCATGCATTCTGACAAAAACCTTTTCTAGATTTGAGCATAACCTGCCCTTCCTAGTCTATCTGAAGTATAGCTTCCAAGTAAAAAGTCTTATTCAACATATCCACATCCTTTGCACACACACAGACACCTCTGTCAGTGTTTATGCAAATGTATTTATGGAGAGGCTCTATTCAGAGCTCCTTTTTGCTGTTAGGAGGCATTTACCTGCAAGCAAATAATGTTTATGAACCATTTTGTCCTCACACAGAAAGATTTGAATGACAGATTAAGGAAAACAGTATGAAAAAGAAATTACTCTCAGTTCAGCTAAAATGGTAAATCAGAAGAAAGTTAGACTCAAATGTAATCCCTTGGGAGTAGAATCACTTTGAATGGATCTGGGGAAAAACACAGATCATTCTCAAATTCAGTAGCTTGGATGATTATATTTGTCTCTGTCAAGTTACATGCAAAGAAGCAGAATAACACCATTTAATACCCCAGGGAGATGTTCTCCTGATAGATGCATCTAACTTCCGGAACAGGAATTACATACTGAGCGTTGAGAAAAGAGCACACACATAAGAATACACTTTTAATGATATCCAACATTAGGAAAACTTTCTTTTGTAGAAATCCTACTGCTGTGGAATGATGCTACAGGATAATCAGATTTCTTGGTAAAGAAGATTCCGTACCAGCAAAGCAGTATTTCCTTTATCTGCCTAGGGTAAACTTGCTAGCATATCCCCAGGTATTAGCTGTTTCTTTTAACGCATTTGCAAATGACTCCCTCCAGCTAACTCTGGGACAGTGAATCAGCAACTGGCAACACCACTCTGCTGAAATAAGGGAAAGATAAGTCAGCTCGTTCATTTCTATTTGAGGCTGACATTTTACTGGGTTTGATGAAAAACAGAAATGATGGGTGAAGCCTGTCCACTGTTTAATGTGTTTCACCCATAAACGCGTCTCTTGAAAATTCATTGTTTCTAAACCAGAAGTATGAGCAAATCATTCAGTTTACCATAAATTATCTCTACAGCAGTCTCTTCTGTGTGTGTACACGATCCTGTAGCTAAGTTCTCACATTTAAGAAGTTAACACCAGGCATTCAAAAATCCATATGTAGGAATACAACGATTCTCACTATATACAACACATTACAATCTGTGCAACCTACTTTGGCAAGGGAGGGGGGTTGGACCTGAAGATCCCCAGAGGTCCCTTCCAACCCCTATGATTCTGTGATTACTCACCACTTGCAGCAGCCAGGCCTAGAGAGGTTGACATTACAGCATAAGGTGAGGATGCTCCTCCATTAGACACAGCTCAGTGGGAAGGAACTTGCCAGTTTAAAATGTTTAGTCTACCTGCCCGAAGATGTGTGAGGGACTGCAGACTCTTCCACTTTGTTTATGATGAGGCAGAATAAAATTGTAAATAAACTCAGAATGTGAAATATATACATGGAATTGGATTTCTAAGGTTTTCCTATCCCAGTTGCTATTGACAGGGCCATTGTTTGCAAGCTACAGCCTAAGTAATTCTCAAGATCATAATCTTTCAGCAATTCCAAGATAGCATACAGGCTTGCAAGTTGCCATACTTAGAAGAAATGCTGCAGGGAAGAAAGTAATCTGAAGGTCTATAAATGTCCATAAAACAATTCCTTCATTAGAAGGGAGAAAGCTAGGAAGAGATAAGACAAACACAAGATCAAATGCACCAAGTAGCAGCTCAGAAGCAAACCTTCTGTTGACTTTTAACTTTCATTCGAACGCCTCATGGTTTCATGCAATTACTTCAAAAATTTCTTCTAGAACTGAGAACTACAGAAAACATAGGATGATACTTCTTAAACTTTTCAATAGTGCAGTTCACTTTTGGGAACAGAAACAAACATTCCCTCTTATGCAACCCTGGGACAGAAAATGTCTACTGCAACATCTGAGTTAAATTCAATTAGATAAGATCTACAGCAGATGTTAATCTTTAACTTTTGAGTGCTGCCATGTCAAATTACACTAGCTAATGTTTAATGGCTTAGAGTCACTGAGTGTTTCTAGATATTGGTGATAGCACATAATCATCTTTTGTCTAACGGCCACTAATTCAACTGTAGAAATCAGTAATAGTCTGCAGGATGTCTAAGGGTTTCTTATGAAATGCCTTGATCATTTTCAACAAATGCCAAACGGATTAATAGTTTTGTCATGAAATTACTATTCCAACAATTGCCATTCAGGAAGCCGTGCGTAACATGGCCAGAGTAGCTGAACTACTCAGCATCCGTTTAAACATCACGAGCCAGTTGTAAGCTTTGTTATGGTTTCTGGTGTAACTGCTCAGTGATACGGTCAGCTCATTCTCTAAAGTTGTCATTCTAACTTTTTTTTTTTTCTTTTTCCCACAAATACTACACTCACATAGAACAAAATATGTTTTCAAAAGTGCTCTCACAAAACAGAACAATTCCAAGCTTTCCAAACACAATAATATCTTAATTTATACCAGAGGGAAGTACTCTGTAGGAATGGAGACATTTTTTAAATTCCTTGGATGCAAAATTTTAGAACTCATGCATATTTGAAATATCCTTCCAGTGGGTTAGTTAGCCATGTCCCTTAAATGTTTGTTACTTCTGGAGGTGCTAGTAGGAGTTCTGAAAGACAAGAGTGAAGCCAGCCTGGTATTTACTGGCTGTATCACAGATTTCTAGGCTACAGGACCTCTACATCAGGAAGTGCTTCAATGATTTTTCCCAGTTCTATTTTTCCCAGTCTGACCTTCTACAAGTGAAATCATTCCATCCAGCTATTTTTGCACCAAGCTCTAACTTCCCTGCATATGCACAAAAAGCAAAATCCTGCTTTGATTCAGAGATTTACATTGGGAAGTTCATCACAACCCCTGATGGGGCTCTAATCATGAAATTATCCTCTTTGTTAAAAATGTGCTCCCTGTTTCTGAAGTGATTTAGTTCACTCACAATTTCCATTTGTTGGAACGGGCATGTTCACCTTTCATAAACTTACACCACTTCTCCCTCCCTGCAGAGTAAGGAAAAATAAAGTTAGTGCTGCTCCCTGCTCTCCTATCCACAGCTTACCATTCTGACAAAGCAAATTTAGCTAGGTTACACCATCTTACGTTTGCCTAAAGGTAAATGCTCCCAGTTCCTGCTGTTTATGCAGTGTTTTATTAAGGGATGGCAAACTGCCTGCACGTCTGACCAAATCAGTACCCAACCACAGAACAGCAGCTCTACATACTGTTCCTAATTCTTTCATTTTTCTTATGTACAAAAACACAAGTCTGTCATTTTCAAAAGCTAGGCAAGCGTAACATAAAACCTGTGCTTGAAAATGCTAACAAAGCAATACAGTTCCCTAATCAAACAGTGATACCTCTTTCCTAATCCACTGCAGGCCTAAAGACAACAGAGTGGAAACTACTGCTCCAGGCAGAGCTATCTACACATCAGACTAAAAAACACAAAATGGAAATTTAAAACAAACTCCAACTTTTAAAAGGAAGAGTGACGATTGCGTTGGCAGCAAAACTACTCACACTAAGCAACGGCTTCAAAAGACAGGTGTCAGTGTTTTCTATTTCTAGATGTGTGGTTATGATAGTGGTAAGTGTGCCTTGTCATTGACATTCAAGGGTAAGACATTTCAAATAATTAGTGGTTTGTCTCTAACATTTGCTACCCACCTTCAAACATGAGAAGGCCAATATGTTTCTGAATTCAAACCACTGGTAGAAACATGTTTGACAATCACACTACACGGCACCATAACAAAGATCAACAAGTCCAGGCTGGATGTGGCTCTGGACAGCCTGGTGTAGTGGCTGGCAATGCAGCACGTAGCAGAGGGGCTAAAACTGCATGATCATTATGGTCTTTACCAACCCAGGCCATTTGATGATTCTAAGTACAGATTCTAAATCAGGGAAAGTGTGAATTGGATGAATCACAAATGTATGTGGCCACTCCGGGGAAGAGTTAGGCCTTAAAGAGACGAACCCAATTTTGTGCCCTCACTGTTCCCTGGCATCTCCAAGCACACAGCCTCTTAATCAAGGAGAAATGGAGAGGGGGGAAAAGTGAACTGTATCTTGTTGATCTTAGCAGGGGACCTAGAGCTGACAAGGGTTCCTGGATGCTCTGTTATCATCCAAAATTTCCATTGAGAAATAACAGCAGTTATGACTCTCTTTGAACTTGAATTTGCCATTCACAACAGACTGCTGTTGAAACTACCTCTTTTCATTTCCCACAAGTTCTACAACTGTCTGTAGAAACCATAACTAATGCAATGTATTTATTTTTTTAAAGATGTTAAGCAGGACTAATCCAGACTGTGGAAATTCTAGTACAAATGGCCATTCTAAAGTTTAACAGTAGCCTAACAATCACAACAGGTGAAATTCTGAGAAACTGGAGGTCTGGGTTTGGATCTCCTGAGATTAATGAGAGACTGAGCCCTGATTTCTTACTTCTCAGCTCACTGCTTTGACCAAGTGTCAAGATGCAAAAACTCTGTTCAGTTCCAAGTCACCATCAAGCCTTGTCTCCACCTCCCACATAAAACAAGGAACCTCTAAGCTCTCCTAACACATACAAGAAACAGCTTTTATACCTAATTCATATAATTTGAAATCCTCCTTTTAGGTTCAAGTACTTACCTCTTAAACAATGAAAATATTTGTATGCCTGGCCACTCATGCTAAATCTCATGCCCCTGGATCTCATTGATTAAATCTGAATCACATTGATATCTTCTCTTATATACATTAAAAGACAATGACGTACATATGGAAAGTTCTTCATGTTGCACTAATACTCATAGCACTAGAACGCCTTCAGGGAAAAGTGGGAACAGCAAAGACCTCAGCCAGGCAGAAACTTCAAGGCAAAACTATAAAATGTGAGAGCTAAGGAATGTGCAAAAAGGAGCTGAACATAAAAGAAAAACAAAGATGAAGAAACACTTTCTGGTTGTGTTCTCATTTCCAGAATTGTTTCCCATCTTTTCCACTGAATGTCTTCCTATTTCAATCATCCACAAGCAAACAGAGAACAGATACGGCTTTACAACCAGCCCACTTGGTATTGCTTCTTACATGCAAACTTGGGCTACACCAGCTTTGCAAGCCTGCTGGCCTGGCACTGTACATAACAGATGAGAATACTATAAATGCAATAAAAGGATCAGCTTCCCAGATTTTTGACTTAAGGCATTCCTTTGTGGTAAAGTTGGGTGTGGAAATGGAAGAATAGACTGAAAGAAAGGGGATATTCAATAGCCCAGAAGTATGTATTTGAGGACCTAGTTACTTTTTGAAAGCTGCAGTAAAGGGGCTTACAAAGTCACGACTATTACATGGTCCTCTGTGATCCTTTCATGAGGAAGAGAAACGGTTGTTTCCAATCTAAAAAAAAAAAATTTTAAGAAAGAAAGAAAGGAAAGATTCTGTATGTAAAGTCTCTCTTTGTTGTGCTGTGAACTCCCTGGAGATCATCTCAGTCACCCTGCAGGGGCTGGAATAGTGAATGAATCCATCAGGGAACAAGCTTTCTTCTCCTCTGACATGCTACAGGGGACCACCCGCACACACGTCAGCCCTTTCCCTGAAGAGTGCTGCCCCCACAGCCCTGCTCAGCCTTAGCCAGCAAGGATCCTTCCTTGCCAGAGAAGTTACTGATGGAGTTTAGATACTCCCAAGCTGAGTGGCAGGACTACGGGCCTCCCACTCTTCAGGCAATAGCTCTAACTGCTGTAGGAAAAGGAAGAAATGCAACAGTGAAAAATCAGTAATGGGAATGGTGAAGAGGTGGAAGGTACACAGCAGGGCAGCTGGCCACCTTCCACAGCACAGTCACTGAAGCATCATAGATTCCCTTGTATGCCAGAGACAGATGAGAAGGGTAATTGCTGCACGCCTGCAGGCAGAACCAGCTAACGGAAATGAAGGACCAACAACCACCTGCACATGACAGCTCTTCTCTTGAGATCTCAGTGGGCTCCTGATCATAGATGGACAGATTTGTACTGTTCAAAACCTCATTAATTTATTCTCATTAGTGAAGCACACAAAGATTTATTTCTTCGTTCCTGTACTGCTCCTATGAATTTGTCAGGGAGAATGGTCCTGTTAGAGTTAGAGGCAGAGCTAAAGGAGTGCTCTGAGAGCAGAAGACCGATTATGCCACGGACTCTGGGAGCAGCTCAGTGCTGGTCAGATGCTGAACATTCCTACACGATTTTATCATTGTTCCATCTCATCATTTATACAGTGAAAAAGATCATCCTTAATCACGTGTATTTTTACAATGCAGCCTATTTTAGGATAAAATGTGAGTAAAATGCAGCCTACGCAACCTTGTGCTCAGAATAACAGAAGTGCTACTCTAGATTAATTAGTAGCTTTACACTGACTTGAAATGAAATAAACAGACATGTAGCTACAGTCCTCCCTTCAGCAGCAGCCTGAAAATTGCTTCATGGATACTGAATGTCTACTGATATAATTTTTTAAGAGACTACGGAGCAGGAGAAAAAAAAGACTGCTAAAGGGGAAAAGTGTAATTACATCTATCATATTTCCCCAAAACATGCACTTTAACAAACACAAGTTATTCACAGATGCTGCCCTCCTGGAGCACTTTGGAAGTGCACAAGATAAGTCCTGATGTAACTATGACTTCAGCCGTAGCTCCCAGAAAAGCAGATGGAAGTTAGTTAGGACAGCCAGGCAATACTAAAAGCAGGGCAGCAGTTAAGACAGACAGACAGAAAGGAAGATAAAGTTTGGCTCCATTTGACCACTAAGAGTTTTCTTCAAGTGTGCAAGTACTATAGCCTATTGCTATTCTGCAGCCTTATATAGTGAGTTTAGTATCTGAGCTGCTAGTTGAATCTCAAGGATCAGAACAGATCAGCATATCAAAACACACAAGAATTGCGGATGGCTTTCTGCTTCCTTCCCTGAAAATAACCAGAAGTCATAATCCATTAGTAATTATCTGTGGTCGGTTTCAAAGTTCATTCTCTTGTACAGCAACATTAAAAATGTTCTTATACTAGTTAGTGAGATGAAATCTACGAAATTACCGCATTAGCATTCAAAAGCCCCAGGCACAACCTATCCGTGCCAACAGGTGATGTATATGGTGTGCTTACTCCCATTCTGTGCTGCAGAATCTAGAGCAGCATTAAAACCAGCGGGAGACAATTCACTCACATCTCATGGCTGAAATACCTAGACCTGGGAGAACTTCAGGTTAGCTCCTGGAAAAACTGACTGAACCCCTTTTTCCTGCTGCCAATAAAATGAATACCAGCTTATTCTTTGGGATGAGGCCTTAACATTAAAACACACACCTACATTCTGAGGAGTTTGTCCCTTAACTCTTATTTCCACTTTGCTTCCTTACTAATTACAACCGATCAGCGATAAAATGAGGCCTCAGTTTTCATGCAGTTTGGGAAATTTACATGACTGCTTTCAAATTAAAGGCCTGATCTTGATGAAAAGCCATCCCCCTTGAACATTTTTCTTCTTTAGGACCACCTATCTCCAATCAATTAATCTTCATCCTCCCAAAATCTCCTCCCATCATTATTCCTGGACAAAAATCCTTAATGATTAATTGTAAGAAGACTGGAAACACTTCCTTTCCCTTGACTGCCTGCAATCTTTCCTTCCTAAAGTTCTGAGGATGTCACAATGCTGCACTCCAATTACTCTTTTGCTCCAAGAAAAAGAACCAGATCACTCTGGCTCCAGTAAGATTGCTATCACAAAAGCCCCCTCAAGGGAATTACAGCCTCATAACATACAGTTGCCTATTATTTATTCCATGGCCAGATTCTCAGCTGGTATAAATCAGGGCAGGTTCCTTGCCTTCAACAGGGTAAAGCTGATTTATGCCAGCTGACAGTCTGGTCCTGTATGTGCTCCACTTGCACAATGCTAGTTTTTAAAAGAGGGCCATTAAAGTGCCCTAGGCACGTAAGAACCACACTTGGGTCTTTACTTGGAAAATGCTGCTCTCAGGAGTAACACTGTGAAGCCTTCCCACAGCTCTCTGAGAATGCACTGTTCAAATTCACTTGCTTTCCTAACAGGAGGAAGTCTCTATGCCTTGACAGAGACGCTACAACCTTGGGAACACAAGATGGATTTTATAATGTTAAACTTTAACTTTATAATTTTATAATGTGTTGGCATAGCCCAAGTTCATAACCAACCTTAAATGCTGAATTAAATTAAGCCCACAGGCACACCAATGTAATATTTTGAGAGAACTGATCAAATGCACAGGAGGCAGAAGCTATCTTTCAAAAGTTGTATTATTGGTGACTAGGAAAAGACAGAAACAATGTGGTGTGACTTTCAAATCACTGGCTGAGCTTCAAGCTAAAGCTGCTTCAGAAGTCTTTCTTCTGTTTCCCTTAAAAACTCAAAAAATCTCCTTAAGGAGCAGGGCAACTTTTGCAACCGTTTGTAGGACGTGAAAGATGGTGTTCTGGTACCTCTGGTTCCAAATCACCTTTTCAAAAGCAAAACATTAATCTAAAGAGTGTCATTGTTGTGATGTACCTGCTCGGCTCTAAGCTGATGGACACGAGGAAGAAGACTCCTTTATCCATATTACTAAAATCTATTAATTTAAGTGGAAATTCTGCTAAAATACTACTCTGGGTGAGTGGAGAACCAGAATCAGACTATCAGGATTGCTAGTAATAAAAGCTGTGGTTCTCTGCCTGAAACAAATTTCTGAATACAGCGTTCATTATTATGACATGAAACAAAGACTAGAAGATGCCTTTCATTCTGTGCAATGGCATTCCTACCAAACGAGGCAAAGACAAACACATGGCCACATATCAACCTAAATAATGCTAAATAAATTAAGCAGAATAAACCTAAATAAATAAAGCAGAAAAATGCTTTTCCTCACACACAAAATATTGTAACGTTTCACGTATTTTCATATTCATGACCAGAGTGCAACAAAAGTCATTTGAAATGGTGTGGGGTGCTTGCTCATGAATGCAAGTTGACAAAAGAGTCAGCCACCCAATGTCCTGGAGACAGAGGATAGGGGGAGCTCCAGATTCAGATGTTTGCTCTGAGTCAGAGCAGGCACTTGATCCTACTTTTATTCCAGTAATTATTTTAATTATTGATCAATGATTATTTCTCTTTCTCTCTTCCATATCAGAAATTCTGCTGTGGACAAGGAGGGGAAAAAAAAAAAAAAAGGAAAAAAAAAGTTTCCTGATGCAAGTTTAGTGGAAACTGGTACATTTCCACAAATTGTTTCAGTTTTGACAAATCAGCATTTTCCCATGAAAAACAGCGTCAAAAGCTCTCAACCAGCTCTAATTCTAACCAGATTAACTCAGGGATGAATGCCAGCAGGAAGCCCTTGCTAAATACCAGTTGTTTGAGCAAAGGAAAACTACTCCTTCCCCAGATGATCTTTCCAGAGGTGAAAAGGCTTTAAAACCCATATGAGAAAAAGGACAGGTAGTTCAGCTGTAACAACTACAATAGCATTCAGAGCAAGAGGAAAAAAAACGAGAACCAACTGTATTTTAAAAATGCCCAAACACTGACAAATCAGCAATTTGGATTTCTCCTGCCACTGCTAATGATAGCGTTTCTTAAAATCTGCAGCAGTTGTTTAATTTTGCAGCAAGGCAAGCAAATGGACTCAGGAATCCATATCGACAGCAGAGGCGCACAGGCAGTCCCCATAATACATGTTCACATTCAAATTCTGCTTAAATCCCTAGAAGTTAAGGGATGAGATCACATCATGGAATGTGATCACCAACAGAAATAGAATTCAGCAGTGCCTGGTGAGATGAGCTAGTATTAATTATTAATTTGGTAAGTTTTCACCACTTGATGGTTTGTTCTCTGTGAACCTAAATGTGTATATTAACAAAATCTGCATCCTTCCATGCAGCAGGATATAAATCATTGTATTCAACCAATGGCAGTCCTGCCAGTCTGACTTTATGCCAGAATTAAGCAACAGTATGAAAAACTAACCACTGAAGATCTAGGTGCACCAGTGAGAAACCAGTCTTGTAAATATACAGCACCAACTCATGGCTGACAACAGCACACAGATCAATGGCATCTGCTCAGCTAGTGTCCTGCCACACTGTTCATATCTTTGTCCATTTGACCACGTCTGCAACACTTGGACAAAACAAGCTAATTTATGTCCCTGGGATGTGCCAAAGTCTCCCCTGAGTCAAAGAGCTTCTGTGTGGCAAAGGAGATTTGGCTGTGCAGGTCCCCACTGCCTCAGGGCACACCAGATGCAGAGGGGATGTGTGCTCCCATCTGCTGAGCCAGGACCCTGGTGCCACAAAAGTGGGTGGGAGCTCTGACATCCACTGTGCCATCAGCACTGAACTGCAGCCATGCAGTCTGTGAGGAGAATGCACAGATCTCTAACGGCTCATTGTACTGGTGATGCTATTTCTGATCTAGCTGACACAAATGAGCTTGGTTATGCAAAATCGAAGTCAGTAACCAGCTGGCCCCAACAAACTGGCTTTGCTCATTCTGGCTACCATTAAGCAAGGCACAAATCTGAGGTTGGAGTGACAGTGGCACACCATGAACACTAGCAAAGCATGCATGGCCCAGACATCGCTGTGAGAAAAAAGTCCCTATACCATGAAGGCAAAGGTACAAACTTAAAAATATCTTGCAGAGGAAGTATAATCATGGGAAACTCCAACAATGGTGCACAGTGAGAACTTACTCTTCCCTCCCCCCACCGCAAGAGAAACTCCTTTCTAGTTCTGATTAGAAGAAAAAAATAATTTTCACCTTTGCATGTTTGTCTATCTTTGCTCCTAAGGTCACAATCAGACTTCTCACAATGACAATTTTTATCAGCCAGCATTATGGCACACTGCACCTTTGAAATGGAAACAATTCATTCTAGAAAGGAGTATGTGATTTTGAAGCAATGTTACTTGGCTAAATGTAGGTCATATAACGATAGGTGTTTATAAAATAGAAGGAAAAATTGTAAATATGAAAAAATGAACTATTTCACTGCCCCCTTCCTTTTTTTCAAATTGCCTTTGGAACAGTTTCAGGAAACCTATATACTACAACTGTATCGATGGTAATGGAACTATATCCATTTGCAGCAGCTTAATATCTGGCTCACTGTTTTTTGATAGAATCCATTCCCAAATGGAATTCACCACCTGACTATTAAAGAAGTATGAGCTTAAGAGCTCAATACAGCAATTAAATAGACGTGATTTGCAAAGTCTCAGGCATAATGTTATCAGAATTCAAAGATATCTCAGAAGAAATTGCAATAATATCTGTGTTCTTCTACTTATCTCCTGAAATAAATGGAAGTTTGCCAGAGCTTTAGTGGGGGACAGGAATGCACTTCAGAGTCGATCTTCTAACAAACATGTTCTGCCATGTTTGTTCTCATACTCACTCATGCAACTACCTGAAACTCCACATTTGTTTTTATTTTATTACTATTAAACCAACAGATGACCATGTGGCTTTTACAAGATAAGGAGACAATGATGCAAGTCAGTGCCTGGATGAATGGCTTTATCCCAGATATGGAGAAATAAACAACTATTACACAGGCTATTCCGAAGCACAAAATTCGGCTTTTTGTAACCCAAATACAAATTCAGATTCACATCCTCTTGGACACAGTGTTGTTTTTTTCTTATATTACCAAATGCTGGTTTGCACAGCCATTTATTGATTAAACAGTCAACGTAGCATTCATAACCATTCAAAAAAGAAAACAAAAACAAACCAAACACCAAGCAAACCCAAATTCACACTCTACTTTTTGGAAAAAGCTTCAGTTGCTTTTGTTTTGCACAGAACATCAGTACACCTCTTTCAAAGCAAACACTTTCTATCGGATCTGCTCATGAATTTGTCATTTTCTCCATAATCTTTATGGGAATGTGCCACCCTTGTCTAGTATCTTGTTACAAAGAATGTTTCAATGAAGTTTTAGCTGGGGCTCTACTAAGCTGCTCACCACCAGAAGGCAGGTTAATAGGCACACCTGGGAAGTGCACCCTTCTGGGACTGATATCTCTCCTGCCCCATCCTTGCTGAGTTATTGATTATTACAGTCAGTAGCTCTTTTTTTGTTTTGTTTTCCTCAAACAGCTAGTAACTATACTTCTCATTTTGATGCCGATTAATAACCAGTATTCACACTCCAAGCTCTGTGCCCCCAGAAGCACCCTTATTTTCTGACCAACTGGTTACACAAATAGAACCCTACAACAATTATTCATATGTCATTTTCTACAAGTTTTGGAGCCTACAGATTATCTGATCACAGCTGAACTCTGTTCCGTAGACTACAAATAAAGACCTCTATTAGTTGAATAAAAAAAGCATAGCAATAACAGGAGACTAACAAAAGCAGAACTTTTAAAGCTTTGTGTAGTAGGAACACACAACACATCTGAGGCTAGTGCCTAAAAAAAACCCATTCCTAGCCAAGCACAATTTATATCAAGCAGAAATATAAATATATATCAAAATCAACAGGAAGCTGCACACCTCAAGTTTAAACCAGTCACATGGCTGAGTCCCGGGGATACCATCGTGTTTCATCTGCCCTACGCTTACATGAGTAACTTTGCAGGAATGTAAAACCTGTTGACTTTGATAGGATTATTAACAAAGCATGAAGTTATTCATAATGTACACAGCCACCAGCAGTGACTAAATGAGAGCTGTTTAGTTTATGTTACTATATTTTAGTGACCATGAATGGACCACAGGAGATAATAACCGGAGAGCCCAGAGCAAAGCTAGCAGAAGCTCAGGTGTCCACACATCTTACTTGAAGCTGAAATCAGAAACCTGGTATCGCACAACACCTCAGAACACACTTAAACTGATCAAAACTGATTCAAGTGTGGTTTTTGTTTTTAAGGTTTGTCAGTTGTGCTGCAAAATGAGTTGGGGCCTAACCCTGCAAGTAGATAGTGCTGTACATCTGTGGATTGGTGCAGACATAATTGGGACACAGAGCTCTTCAGGGAAAGGATCTGGTTCTTGCAGCAGCACTTGAAGCACTCCACATTACCCTACGAAGAATACTGCAAACCACAGCCTTAAAAACCTATCTAAGGATGGCTTCATAAAGAAAAGCCAGAGTAAGGGATGCAAAGTGCCATTAAAAGTGGATCTAAGGAGCACTTTTAAAGCATCGAGTGCTGCAGAAATGACTTCTGTCCCCAGTCCCGCTACCCACAACCACAGCTGCAGGAATTCCCTCACAGACTCACGTGTATCATAACCCTCGAGCACTTAACGCCGACCCTTCAGCTGCCAGCCGTGCCCGGGCAGGGGCCTCAGCTCGGAGAACAGCGCCTTGGGCCCTGTGGCACCCGCAGTCCTCTCCATCCTTGCATCTCTCCATCTGTAAATTCGCCCCTGGGGCAGCACCCGGCCCAATCCCCGGCTCCAGGTGCAGGCGCTGCCCCGGGCCAGCAGTCAGCTCCCGCAGAACAGAACCCCGCTGAGTTTCCTGCCCAATTCTCACTTTTCTCCCCCCTCTCCCCCTTTGCTTTTTGTCGCTAAGCGTCTCTCTCCGTCTTTACTTTCCAGGGGGGCGACAAACAAACGCGCTCCCCGCTCCCGCAGCTTCCAAACGATCTTAGCAACTAAGCCTTCCTCCTCCTTCTCCTCCTCCTCCCCCGGCGGTGGGCGCCTGCCCTACGGCCCCGGCAGCTGTCAAGCGGGAGCGCAGCGCCGGGGCCGGCCCGGCACTTACCGCGGAGCAGCGCGGGGCTCGAGGAGCCCACGAGGACCCACAGGGACACTCGCAGGAGCAGCGGCCGCAGGCGCGGAGGCATCGCGGAGCCGGAGCGGGGCGGCGGGGCCGGGCAGAGGGAGGCCGCGGCGGGGCTGGCGGGGCGCGGGCTGCGCTGCTCGGGGCTGCGGGTGACTCACTGAAAACTTCACTTCGGCGCTGCAGGGGAAACAGGAAATCTTAAACTCCGCAAACAGCTGGGCAGGACTTTCTTACTCTTACAGTAGTTCCTTCTCCCCCCTTCCACATTCACCCC
>NW_024962334.1:12040462-12077918 GCF_019238085.1 Lagopus leucura
CGGCAGGCCGCGATTCGGGCTCCGGGGCACCGTCCCTCCGGCCTTCGGGCCGCCCGGGACCCGGCAGTCCCGCGGCGTGAGGCCGGCGGCTCCCCCGATCTCCTCCGTGCATCCCCATTGCCGTGCCTGGCGATGGTGCTGCAGCCCGCGCTCTCCAGTGCAGAAGCATAGTCAGAAGGGTGCCCGAAAACCCCAGATGAAATGAGGTGGGGCAGCAGGGGAGGTTGAAGTCAGGGTAATAACAGGAAATGTTCATGCAGACCTGCCTGGCATTCACCTTGCAGATATTGAAGCAGACCATGACAACTTGTCACCCACCTATTTTTAATTGTACTTTATTTTTTGCATTTTGCTCCCAAATGGACCAGATGCACACCATTTGATGTGTTGACACAGGGCATACTCATCTCCATTCCTCATTCCATCTCTGTTGAGTTTTTGACACAGATTTCTCCAGAAGGAAGAAATTGTGCAGGGTATTCATAGAGTGGAAGCAGACCTGAGATGCCAGCTTCGCACTTCTAGAGACCAGAAGGAAGCGTTAGATCCTTCTCACATTTAGTCTGAATAAAGCCCAAGCCTTGTGCCAATATACATCCAGCCACTGGATAGCCAGCAATTGCCTTGAGACCCACTTCTGATACCCATAGCCTTCCTTTCTTTCCAAGTTCAGTGGCATTGATGGAAAAGTGAATTGATGCGCATGGGGATAATCTGACAGCGCCTGCTCAGTCCTTGGTGATTCACTTCTGTCTCAATTACAGCACTGTTTAGAGGTGCAGATTTGCATGTTTCAGAAAAAAAAAGGCTGAGCCCTCAGTGGGTGTATGTGCAGTCATGCTCTGAATGCCCCAGATTAACTCTATGAATTTGGAAGTGTTTGTAAAACGCATTTAATTGGCCTATAATAGACATAAAAATCTCATTGTGATTTTATGTAAATTTGGTTTTAAAAACCCCCTAAATGCAGATTTTCACAGTGCAGACCAAGTTTATTGTGCTAGTTCTCATAAACAGATTCACAAGCATTTTCCTTGTCCTCGTCCCCTTTAAATACAGTCAGGATTCACACAGAGACCATCTTCCAACCAAAGGCTGGAGAACTACTGGACTTGCATTGAGCAAAGCTCAGTGCTGTCCCTCTGCTCCCTGTGAGGAGCTGCAGCCACCACAGGGCCTCCCATCAGCTCCTCTGCTCTGGGCTGAGCAAACCAAGGGAGCTCAGCTTCTCCTCAGATAAAGTGAGGTCTGCTGTAAGTGACTTCTGAGGACTCATTTTTACATATGAGCATTGCTTTCATTTCCAGACGTGGTACCCAAGCAAGATTGAGGTATAGTCACCCTTTGAAAGTGCCCATGAGAATGGTGGGTGTTACCAGAAAGTTTTTAATGGAAGCAATATATCCTACCTTGATATCCTGCATACGTCATTCTGGAAGGCCAACAGTATCCTGAGCTGCATCAAAAAAGGGGTGGTCAACACAGAGAGAGAGAAGTGATCCTGCCCTTCTGCTCTTGTAAGGCCCCATCTGGAGTAGTGTCCATGTCTGGTGCCTCCTGCACAAGAAAGACATAGAACTGCTGGAGTAAACCCAAAGAAGGGCCATGAAGATGATCAGAGGTCTGAAGCACATCTCTCTTATAAAGAAAGGTTGAGGGAATTGGGCTTGTTTAGCTTGGAGAAGGCCCTCGGGAGACCTCACTGCAGCCTTCTAGTACTTGAAGGGAGCTTATAAGCAGGAGGGAGACCTACTTTTTACAAGGGTAGACAGTGATAGGACAAGCATGAATGGCTTTAAACTAACAGAGGAGAGATTTAGGTTAGCTGTTAGGTGGAAATTCTTTACTCAGAGGGCAGTGACGCCCTGGCAAGGCAGAGAAGCTGTGGTGCCCCATCCCTGGAGTGGCTCAAGGCCAGGTTGGATGGGACCCTGAAAAGCCTGAGCTGGTGGGTGGCAGCCCTGCCCATGGAAGGGGGTTGGAGCTGAAGGGGAGAGCTTTAAGGTCTGTACCAATCCAAGCCATTCTGTGATTCTATAACTCTATCCTCAGTAAAAGAATAACTCTCACAGAAGTCAGTCCCAGTTTGGTTCAGAGATTTGTCTCAGGCTCGCCTATTAATAAAAGCTCATGTTCTGCATGTCCATAGTATAAGCTTCCCTATTAGGGCCCAAATGCAACATAATCAGGATTTCCTGGACAATCAAAATATGTAAAATACAGCTAAACTGGTCTTTTCTTTCTATTTCCTCATTCATAGTTCCCAGTTCTTTATTTGCAGTCTGCAATTTATTACTGACTTCTAGATTGGAACTGTGAATATTTAACCTCAGTCCAGCTGTGGTATGAAAGAACCAGCATCAAAGAGCCACAGACTGAAGCTGTAAATAATTAACACCACCTGACCAGGTGAGGAAGGGCCAGCTAATTTCAGTTCTCTACTCAGATAAGCAAAATACTGAGGTACTGAAAACTGTATGTTTTCTTTCTGAGCCTTCAAAAAAGGTACCCAGAGCACAAACATGCTGTACGTTTCATGCCTCAGAGGCCTTCTAGTGAAGACAACAAGAGTGTTTCATGCTATAGTTTTAGATACAACTTCTTATGACAGCCTGTAAAATGTATTGAATACAAATAGTTTCTCTCTACTATTCCAAACGTTTCTCATTTTGCGTATTTCTGTTAGTATTCTAAACAATCTACAGCATTATTCTTATACAAAGAACACTTCCAAGCTTCTACAAAACTTGCATTGTTAATAAAAACTAGTTTCTCTGTACTTAACATACACTTCTATACAGTTAACAAACGTACAGTTAGAAGAGTAGTGTAGTAAGGATGGTATTTTACAGGTTTATAATTAGAAAGATTTTCACAGTGGAAAGAGACAGTCAAAAATGAAATACTCATCCATGTTCTAGGCTCACAGTAGAAAACCCCTAAAGGAGGGATCCCCAGAAACAGAGCCTTCCCCAGTGGCAGTCAGCCCTTGAATGTGGTCTAGGAGAGGTGCAGCCAGGCTCCAGCCCTTCCATCACACAGCTGAATCGCCCTCACCTGTGCTCCATGGCTGACTCAGTGCTTGCCTCAGGTGATCAATCAGTGCTTCAGCCATGACCAACAGTTCCTATACACTCTTCTAATCTAAAGTCATTCTGCCCACAGCAAAAAACTGCTGATGTGCCCAGTAAAGTAATTATTTTTACTAGTTTATTAGGTCCAGTCTTGCTTTGCTTAAAAATCCCACAACATGCTACTTCCCAGATCCACTAAGAACTAAATAAGACTTATACAGCTGCACTAACACAAGGTACTGTTCGTGCCTATATTAAGTTGAGAGATGTGGCTTACAGTGAAAGCATCTCACTTTTAGCTGTCTAGAAGTTAGCTTCAGAGTGAGATTCAAATAGATGACTGAGACAACCAGGTAGCATTCACAGCATCCAAAGGAGCAATTTTCTTTATTTGACTGTAGTGAGTTAGTCCCAGGTCAAGCTTCAGGACCAAAGGGTTGAGTACAAAGGCTGGATGAGCTAAACCACACTAATGTTTGGCCATCTAAATCCCTTCCTATTTTGTCTTATTGCTTTCAAAAGAGAATGGGAAATCTTTTCTTTAAAAGTTGACATGTTTTCTATGATACAGATCACTGTTTATTTTGAAATAATGAATTGGTTTGGCATTTTTTGGTTGTTCTCTGTATTTTACATTTAAAAAATGAAATATGAGATCAATATACAACATTTTGATTTCACTGCAATGAAGGAAGAGGCTTATTTTCAGGGGAATTCTGACATTTCAGTTCAGATCAGAGTCAAACTTTGTAGCCCTATACTGTCTGCAAACCAGAACTTATGTTCCCTGCAGCACTCCATTCACATAGCTGACATTTGACTGCTCATTTTCATATTCAGGATACTTGGCATAGCATATTGGCCTTTCAGCATTCTTCATAAAAGCTTTACCCAGTTTGTGCACCATTTGCTGAAGAAGAACACACTGTGCTCTGCAGAGTAGTGTTACACTTTGCACAACTAGTGTTGTGCTTGTATCAACGCTTGCATCATATTGCTCTCTTTGGTTAAGTTATCAGAGAGTACAGAATCACAGCTACTGTTAAATGCAGTTTTCTTCTTTGGCATAAACACTGGTTTGAACTTGTTGCTAATAATTTGCACTGTTACAGGAGCACACGCAGCCTCAAGCAAGGACGTTTACAAAAGGTTACATTCATTGCAAAATGTTTTGAAAGGCTAATAAAAAGTGTTTGGACTTAGCACAGCATTCTGCTTATCTCACAGATATAATCAAATTAAAACATCTGTTGTATGTAAACATCCATCAGAAGGAGGCAATCAGCTTGTTATCAAGTCCTGCATACATCAGAGGAAACAAGAATAATGTTATCATCTAAATTTATCTTCCTAATGCTTTCTGTACAAATCTCTTGAATGGCACTTAACAAAATAAAGTTCTGCAATATTATTCAAATTAGCACTAGATTCCCAGGGCACTGCTGTTCACAGGATTTCTGACTTCTGTCATGCAAATCAGCCATTTTTAGGGTTCACTGAATTGGCTTGTTCTGTGCTTTTACTTCGTATGTATAAATATCCCCAACAGTGAAAGCTGAGGTACAGATGTGTGAAAAATATATGTTGTTTTTTCAGTGCAGGGCCAGAAGCAGGAAGTACCACAAATCTCACCACGCAGTATTTTACATGAGGAGCTCAACTGCCATTTTCCAAAAGCTAAGGATATTTCATGAATTTTATACTGTTTCCTTCAGTGTAATGTACTGTTCATGATGGGTATCTGAGCCGGGGAAAACCTTGCACATTTTCATAAGCATGTTTTCTCATCTCAACACTTCTACAGGTACTACAACTTGTAAAACTAAGTCTAGATAAACTGGCATTTTTAAAGTGTGCATAACAAAATCATTGCAGATATGCTCAGGAGATGATACAAGTTGCTCAAAAATATTGTTACCCATGGAACTTATCTCCATTACCACGTAATTTGCACTATTTATCTTCATCAAAGCTTATTATTTTAGGATCTTCATTAGAAAGAATTTGAACACTGGATGCCAAGCCTCATAAAGTATCTGAAGCTATCAAAGAACCTAAGTAGTGTAACACAGAGGCCTTTCTGTTTCTTTTTTCCCACTGGAATGAAAGGGAGTTGTGAATCTTAGAGTATCCCTAAATCTAATCTGAAAGAATCCCAATACTTCAACCGCAAAGCCCAGTTAAACTGACTCATTTGACCAGGATCTTTAAATAAATTTATTTGCAATAGCACAGCTGTTAGTCTCAGGAAGGTTCCATAATTTTTATCTGCAAGGCAACTTTATGATCTGTGGTCACAGGAGGTGGCTACTGTGCTTCAGAGGTCAGAGGCATGCAGTACAGGAGGATTCAGCATGCCCGGGAGCTGGATATTATTGCAACACAGCTGACCCTGGAACTAATGGGTTGACTGTGGCTTGCAAATATCTCAGCTCCTTTCATTCTGAAACCAAGATATCCAACAGAGTAACTCAACATGCCAGTGCGTTATGTCAAGCAGGTATTCCTTTATTACAGCGCTGCGTGCATGGGGGATCACTCCACTGAACATGCACACCAAGGGAAGCAGCGACTACATATTTATAGGCATAGTGTATACATATTGGTTACGTTTCTGAGAAAGTGGTTGCATACTGTCCCACCCTTCTGAGCATGCCTCATAAAATGTGGGAAGGGTCTCTGGGCCCCATCTGGTGGTCGTTGGATGAAGGATAGCAGTCATCCTCGCAAAGGCTCAGAGTTTTCCTCTCAGTGAACTTCTAACCTTTAAAGGGGGGTGTAGCACAAACCAGCCTCAGCTAGTGTTGTGTTGAGCTGAAGCATCTGTTTTGCTTCCTTATCTTTAACAATAAGATGTCTGTCCTGCTTTCTTATCTTTACTCGACAGCAAGTTCTTGTGACCTCCGCATTCAGTTCTTGAGCTTATATTTACGCAAGCATTCATGAAGTCCACACAAGTTATGTGAAAAGATATTCATTGTTCCTGATTCAATTCACTTTTGCTGTTTTTCTGTTTCCCTGACTAGAGACCATAACCAAAATAGCTTGTGAGCCCAGTTCTCAGGCTGTGCAGTCTTCTGTGTCCTCCAGATTGATATGACATCCCCTCCAAGTCTTACCAGTCCCAAAAGCTGGCAGGCCTTCCTCTTCACAGCGCAGGCAGCACTAGCCAGGCTACCTTCAATAGTTTCAGTTCTTGGATAGAGATGGCTAGTACTGAACAGTCCAAATTACACAGTGCTCACCTGAAACTCTCAATAGGATAAACAATTATATCCTATTAAGAAAAGGATTGCAATTCTATCTGTTGGATAGGCACAGGTGGAGGGAATTAAGGACTTCTGCGAAGGAATTCTTCTAAAGACCTGGGAGAAAACCTTAATCCACAGCCTCAGTGATATTCAAGGCTGTCTGCATCCTATGACAATATAGGGGCCATTAGAGAAAGCTTTAGTGTAATTTACACCCATTTTATTACTCTTTTACAATGTTAAAGTGTTACAAATAGTCCTTAACATAACTGAGAATTAGATGCTTTGCAGTTAATAAAAGAAACATGATTGATTCTATTGTCTGTCAAGAAATAATGCTACACATTTTCCGCCAATTTGGCATTTCTGGAGTGCCTCTAGGGTCTACAGCCAGATATTGACTGTAAGCTGGGGACAGATGAATGGTGCTGGTTTAAATTTAGCCTTCCATACAGAGATGCACAGCATTTCTTGCTCTACTTTGCCCTGGCTGTAAGAATATTTTCTTATCTCTGGTGACCTATAGTTGGAGAAAGTGGTTTGGTAATTCTCCTGCCAAGTACAAACTGAGGTGCAATTGAAACTGATGAGGGATGAAAGCGTGAGTGATATTTGTTGTATCTTCAAATGGTTTGAAGTACAGATAAGAACACATCTTGCCCTGGACTTTCACATTTTGATCTCTGCATCAGGCAGATGTTGAAGTCTTCCTATCCTGAAGGACTGCTTTCCACCTACTTTGAAAACTGCTTAGAAATTGAAGAGTTTGTAGGCTTTTTGGTGAAGGCAGCCAGACAAAGGAGTGGGATGTTGTATGGGAAAGTGTAGTGATGAGATAAGGAGGTGAGGATATCTTGTTGATGTTGAGCTGAATTTTCTGAAGAGCTTTTATAGTACTTGCTATTTCATGCATGTATATTCTTGCCATAAATATTCACCTGGTTTTCATCTCTAATTTTTTTCTAATGATTTTTTTAAATTGTGATTCAAAAATTAGACTCCAGTGTTCTCCATCATGAATGAAAAATCATTTGCAGTTGTCTGCATAACATTACTCTGGTATGATTTTAATGCCTTTCCTTTGATGGACATGCTGATCTCAATGATCACAGAATCACAGAATTGTAGTGGTTGGAAGGGACCTCCAGTGATCATCGAGTCCAACCCCCCTGCCAAAGCAGGTTCCCTACAGCAGGTCGCACAGGTAGGCATCCACGCAGGTCTTGAACATCTCCAGAGAAGGAGACTCCACCACCTCCCTGGGCAGCCTGTTCCAGTGCTCCGATGATCTCAGTTGACATTTTCTTCTTTTTTTTTTTCTTTTCTTTTTTTTTTTTGTGTGTATGTGTGTGTACTTTCCTTTGGTTTCTTTCCCTATTTCCCCAACTCTAATATTTCTTTCCTTCTTTTCTTTCATTTTACTTATTTGATGTTTTTTTTCCTCTTTGCACTGACTTTTCCCTCAGGCATCAGTTACATACCGCCATTTTAAAAACAGAACATTTTTTAACATTTTTATAATTATTACTACCTTGCTTCTTCACAAGTGTGTCTGTCTGTATGTACATGTTCATGTTGCCATCTCCTTCAGAAAAAAATATCCATGCTGGTAGTTTCACAACCAACAACAAGTGGTTGTAATACACAGTTTATGTATAAGTGGCAGAACTTTTAGTGGCATCTTTTAGTCAAAGTGCAAAAACTTAAGAAATAAGAGTGGCACTGTACACTTCTCAGCTCTCTTTGCCCTGATAGCTACAGGGAAGAACTGCAGCTCAGGCTGGTCTCTGCACCTTACTTCCCTTGACAATTTTTTCTAGCTATTCACAGATGTGCTGAGAAGCTCTTATGTAAAGCCCTGCAAAAAGCCGTGGCACAGATCCTCTTTTTCTACCACTGCAATCATACAGAAGTGTGGTGCTTGCAAGGTGCAGCTGAATTGGGGCTGGGGAGCTCTTCCACCATTTCCATGGGCCAAATCATTAACCCATAGGAATGCCATTCAGTCACTCCCAGTTTCTCAACATGTTCTTCCTGAGAGAACAAGAGAGAAAAAAGCTCAGCTAAGTCGTTTTACACTCTCAGATCCAGGATGCTGGAGCTGACTTCAGTGAAGACTTATCTTCCATGAAACTAAATGGGAAGTTAAAACACCTGTGTACTTCTGACATATCCTAGAGCTGTAGCAAAATGGTTTTTTTTTTTTTTTCTCTCGTGCTTTTCCTCCAGTGATCAGTGTAATCTCTCACCTGCTCCTTCCAGTCTCTGGGTCCTCTCTCTCAGCTTCTCTGCTGCTATTTCTAGCCTCTGTGATTTCCTGCCAATCGTCTCTGCCTGTTCCGCCTGCTTAGCCCACTGCCTGCCATGCTGGGCTGCAACCCCAGCTGGCAAGGCTCTTGCATACATGCTTTGGGCTGTTGTCCCCTTCAAAGGAATGGTGGGGTACAGGTTCCTGCTATCCTGTGTGGTTCATCATTCAGTGCTCTTGTGGAAGCTTTTCTATGATATTTCTCTTACAGTTTCTTAAAAAATAAATGAATAAGAATTAGAGAAAAAAATCTAGAACATCAATTTAGGGTCATTGTTTAATTTCTATTGAATTGTGGTGGGAAAAGTAATTAAGATAGTAAACATTATTTTTAACACTGAGTTGTCTTTAATATACCATGCTTAAAGCTTTCTGGCCATATAATCATTGACGGAAGGTTTTTCATCACTGCCCTTCTTCACACAGTGACATGGAGTAAGTGCTGATGGACTTGTAAGGACCTGGATACCTAGCTGCTGTTTACTGATTAGTTTTGATGTTGTCCATCCTCTGAGGTGGTGGAGAGAACCGTAAGAATCTGGCAAAGAATGAATTTACACAAACAGCTCAAGTATTTTTCCTTCCCTTTTCCATACCAACACAGGTATAGATGTCAGCCTAATCAATTACCATACTGTCTCCAAAAGCCTTCAGTCACACAGAACAACTCCCTGAAAGTCACAAAATTCCCTCCACATGCCTTAAGAAACTGTGCCCATTTCAGTCGTGTTGAGTGACACAGATGGAAAGCAGAGCAAATCTCCCTGCTGCCTTCCTGATTTACTGGCCACTCAGCTCATATCTTTTTAGTGGACTTCATTGGCAACCAAACGCAGGTAGCACATTGAGGTGATGAAAGGAGCAGGTGCCATTTTATCTGTTCTACATAGACACACAGGCTTTCATTTCACTGAATTATTTAAGGAGCAGTAACTCATTACTGGAGATAATGGCTGGAGGCAACAACTAGAGGGATTTGAGTTTTTTCTTTGCTATAAATCTTTGCAGGATATATATGCATATACATATGCATTGGAATAAGCCACTCCAAGCTAAAAATTATCACTGTTGCATCATGTCAGTTGTTAGTGTCAGTTGTTAGTCTACATCTCTCTCCTGGGAGCTTCCTAAGAATCAAAAGGAACCCAATGATTCTCATAGACTGAGAGGTAAACAACTCCCAGTGAAGCGCTCTAATTCCTCAACCAGAAAACATGGTGAAAAGAGCCACAGGAAGAAGTGAATTTCTTTTCCCACAAGCGATCATTGTGACTAAAAAAAAAAAAAAAGTCCCTTTGCTTGTAGCACTGAGCAGATCATTGAGCAAGGGTGTATTTCTATCTCATTTCTGTGGTTGACACAAAGGAACAAGATGGCAGATAACTCCCACCTCTGCGGACATATCTTCTCATGTCCGACAGAAGTAAGAATTGCTACCTGTATGTACTTTGTAAATCTAGTATGTTTTCTTCTAAGTGGCCCATTAGATGCAAACATCATTCTCTTTGCAGTGTTCATGTTGATAATTCCTAAGAATATATCCACAGTATCAAATGTGAACCATCTGAGGCATGCTAACATCACCACCTACTACTTGTAACTCAGTTGGTGCCACTCACCCAGCCAGGCAATGTGAGCTCCCACGTGTGAAAGAAGTGGTGACAACTGAGAACTGGTAAGCGCTGAGAGCATGTGTAAGCCAACATGCAAAAAGCAAGAAGCAGTGTGAACTTAGCTCTCAAAGCTGTTAAACATATTTTGCAGAAGCTGCATTTGCAGTCACAGACAGGAATTTCAGGTTGTTTTGCAGCAGCCCCAGTATAACCTTATGCTATTGTGCTACAAAGGATGCACAATGTTTTAGCTTTTGCAAAACCAGTTTACCACAGAGACTTCCTTGTGGGCTTACCCCTGCCGTGTTGATGCTGTTGCACCCAGAGAGCGAGGCTGCTCAGAGCCCACAGCTGTGGGGGGATTTCTGTTTGCTGTACAGCAGGCAGCCTTCCCTGGCCTTCTTCTACACCGTTTTAGGACTTTGCCCTCACACTGTAAAGTCTGAATCTGAATCCAAACACAGTTTTCTTTGGTACTGACAGGAGAGATCACCCTAGGTTTGGGTTTGTTCCATTCAGATCAAAGCCCAGCTGTATAGCTCGTATTCCAACCAAAAATTCCTGAAAGCTTTGGGGTCTGGGGCTGTATTTCTGCTTTAACTCCATTTCTAGATGTCTTTGAAATAGACATGTAAAAAATATGTTACCTGTAAAAAAATTAAGGTCAGATCTTTGTCCCATTAAAGTCAGTAGAGTCTTGCTTTCTTGATACTGATTGAAAAGAGCCATTTAGATCATACAGAAAAGACCAAAGCCAATTTTCAGGTGTTTCCCTACTTGCCTAACTTTTAGTTGCCAATCAGACACTTGAAGTCTGTAGAAATTACCATTTTCTGATCACATTTTATGTTATCAAGTATGTGGCCTTGTCTAGTTAGTACTAACAAACATTAAAAATATATATCATGGTTTGGTTTGGTTTCACCTCATGCATTCCAATAGCTGTTTCTGAGGTGGTGGGTTGCTTCCTCTGAAAGATTTAGTACTGGGATAAGATAACAGATGGGAGTGGACTGTTGAACCATCCCAAGGCAACAATTTCTGTGTTTCTGTCATTATGCAAAGCCAAAGTCTGATCTCTCAGTTGCTGAACAGCTCTGAACACCAGTGGTCTTAAGGAAAGGACAGTAACGTATCCAGCACAACACTCCCCAGGCTCTCACTGGAATTTTAAAACAGTTTTTGCTTTTAGCTGTGTGTTAGAAAGGGTTTTGGAAAACATCTTGCTGTAGGGAAGGGAGTCATTCTGAAGGACATGGGACTTATTATCCTTTTTGTTTGCTTATAACAAAATTCAATTGAATGGATCATGCTCACTAAGCAGGACAGAAACAGCATTTGGCTTGAAATGAAATGAGCTCAGCTTGAACATGCTCAGTTTCAGATACATGTTAAGCAACTTCCTGGTAAAAATGTGATAAAGATTATTTGTATAAACAGGTGTTTCTCCAGCCATGTAGAAAGAAACACTATCAGCATCTGGAAGTGGCTGTGGTCACTGTTAAGCAGCCCCAGTGAGCTGTGATTACTAACCTAGCGCTCCTCCACAGCACTCTACGGTGCTTCTGGACCACCACTCTCTAAAACATAATAGTGGTTTCTGTTCAGTTTATCTGACACTTCATCATGCTGGGTGAAGTAAATCTTCATATATCTGAATTTCAATTCAGAAACCCGAAGCCTGATAAACACAGTTGGTTGTCTATATGCCTAGAAAAGCATCAAGAGCAAAAGAATTCTACCAGATCTTATGGATCAGGAAAGAGGCCTAGGAAATACTTGCAGTCGTAGCAGCACCTGTCACATCAAGCTGTGATGTGTGTGGGTAATTTTTTGTAAGGGAAGAAAGAGGAAGAAGCTCATGAGGTTACTTGTGGTCACTTCTCAGCTCTGATACTGCTCTCACAATGTATTATAGAAAAGACATTTAAGATTTCAAAACACACACACAATTCTTTGCAAGGAGCAAGCTGCTAACTGCCTATGTCTCCGGAAAATAAGAGACTTTGAATACTTTCACATTTGTGAAAGGGGCAGCCTCTCAATGTATCCGCACTTTGGGGCTTATTACTATTTGTGGGATGCTTGTCCTTCAGTTGTACATTGCCTTTTCTAGAAGATTTAGTGTCTCCACATCTCCTGCTGCAAATAGGTTGTTCAAGCTGATGGAAATACTTCAGTGTAGGTACGCATACAATCCATGGAAAGATCTTTCACTTCCTTAAAATTAAAAGGAAAAAGGAAAGAGATTTTAAAGTTCTTGCTCCTACCGAGTGTTTGGAAACAAACTGATGTTTAGCTCATTTTCCCTTTCACAAGCCACACCTTGCCTTGAATTTTACATCATATTTCTTTTCTGTTCCGAAAGTGCTTTAAAACTCTTGGTATGTATAATTTCTCTCAGACGAGTAAGCTCAGGCAAAAGAATCTGTACTGGGATTGCTTTAATTAGGGAGGGAGTTGTTGGAGAGACAGCCAAGGGAAATAAAGAAAAAGTCCCACCCCTTTCTAGCTGGGTGGAAAGATGTTCTTGGAGAGTTATGTGCTGAGAATTCATTCATAGCATAATGTCTTGGCACCGTGCAATATTTTGTTTGATTGCTGTGGCAGCAGACGTACCTATAATGGTTTCACAGAGAGATTAAAGCCAGGAAAGCAAATTTTGCTGGGGAGAACTAGAAAGAAGTAGCTCACTGGTTACAATAAGCAGTTCTGCAAGAACTACCAGTTTCATGTGGAGATGAGAAAAGTTAGCAAGAGTCTTTGCAACAGTGCCAGCCGACAGTTTTTTGGAGAACAAGGCAATCATACGTGCTGGACACACATGACTCGTTCAGGATGGAGCATTGCACAAATGCGTTGTTTCAAACTGACTGATATTTGTAATGAGGTTATTGTTCAAGCTTGAGCTCTTTCCCTGTTTGCCCAGTGCAGTTAATTCCAACAGATACTTTGTCTTTCTTTGAGCTGCAGCAAAGAGGCCAAATTCAAAGATCTTCAAAATGGCCAAATCCAAAGATGTTCAGCCTCTGTTCAAAAAAAACATATCTTTGAATGCCTATGTTTTTTAATTGTAAGCTGAAATCTGTGTTATAAAAAAGTGATCTATGAATTAACTTTACTAAAGTCAATCTACACTGGTCACTCACGAGCCAGTGTGAGTCTTTCTGGAAAGGGTACAGCCATTAGTGTTCCTTTAGCTCAACTAACTACTCACTACTTTAACACCAAAGCAAAAACCAAAACCTCTTCCCAAGGACTGCAGTTATTTTAGTGTCATTTTCTGTCTTCCATTTGCATACCTCATTTTGCCCCTGAAGTATGAAAATGACAAATAATTGGAAAAAAAAGTAAAGCTTAATTTCAAGTAGTCATATAGAATCTCCAAATTTGAATGAAAAGGTAGTGTGATTTTCAAAAATAATGCGTGTTCATTAAAGAAAATATGCAATTTGCTTTTTCATTAAGTTTTTAGGTTTTGGAGGTACTGGTAATAACTGTTGTCATGTTATTACTATCCTTCTATGAGGAGCACAACAGATTTTGTGGCAGAGTTCAAAAAATTAATCAGAACAGCTGGAGATAGAAATAATGACTCAGGTAACTGTAAACAACTTGCCACATTAGCTTGTTCTCTTATTTTTTTTTTCTTGTTGATGTTCTTTGTATCCAATAAAAGCAATCATATGTAAATTGAAAAACATTGCCAGTGTTTGGATTTAAAGAGTTTACAAAGCCTTGCAATCATCAAATATTTCCTCCTACAGGAACTGAAGAACAGTGGCATTTCCTTGTTGTCATCTGGGTTTTCTTATCAATTATAAATGTTCACCAGGGGAGGTTTAGATTGGACTTCAGGAAGAATTTCAGTATCCTTTGAGTATCTAAAGGGGAGTGTAAGAAAAGACAGACTTTTTAGCAGTGGCTTTTGTGACAGCACAAGGGGAAATGGTTTCAAACTAAAAGAGAGGATGTTTAGATTGCATACAAGGAAAAATTTTTTTGCAGTATGGGTGGTGAGGCACTGGGACAGATTGCCCAGAGAGGTGCTGGATGCCCCATTCCTGGAGACATTTGAGGTCAAGTTGGACGGTGCTCTGAGCACCCTTATGTAGCTGTAGGCATCCCTGTTCATTGCAGGAGAGTTGGACTAGGTGAACTTTAAGGGCCCCTTCCAACACAAATGATCCTATGATTTTGTAAGATAGTGGCTAAGTATTGGAATAGGCTCTGCAGGGAAGTGACAGAGTCCTGTTCTGTGGGGGAATTCAAGAGATGTAAGGATGTGACAGTGAGGGACTTGGCTTAATGATGGAACTCAGTAAGTTAGGTTGATGGTTGGACTTGATGGTCTTGAAGATCTTTTCCAATCTAAATGATTCTATAATTCTACAAAATGAGGTATTTCTGTTAATTTTGTTAGACACCAAATGTCATGTCTGAACTCTCTGGGCTGCCCATTCCCCCCATCAATAATACCCATTAATAGGAAAATGACTCTCTCAAGCAATGTCTACACTGGATGTGTCTGAATGCCCATTCATTTTTTTTTCTACAATGACGACAATGATGAATCCTATTTACCAGCTGGTGCTTCACAACTTAGGCTCAAGCATACCTCCAAAATCTGAGCTTGTCCCATAAAACCAGGTAAAACTTTTGGCCATGAGCCATTTGCTATGTAATCTACATAATCTTGCATGGATTTTTTACTCTTGGTCTCAGTGCAGTAATAACCTGTGTACCTCATTTCCATCTAAATCTTCTGTGTCAATCCTTATTGCCCTGCTCTTCCACAGAACAACATGCAGTATTCCTTTCAGTTCAGTGTACTTTTATCCACATTCTTTATTATCATATGAAAATCATCTTTGCTGCAGTGGTCTGACCTATAGCCCCTTGGATTTAGTACTTGTCAAAATAACTCTATTAAAATATTTCACTCATTTTGAAGCAGGCTTGAAATATTGCCTTCCACCTTTCTGTATTTTCTTTGTAAGTGAAACAGTTGCTTTTCCTTGACTAATTCAAATGTTCTTATTATCACATCAGAAACATAATGTCTTAACAATCCCAAATGCAGTTTGAAGTGGCAGAGAATACTTCAGTATTTAAGCATTTTGAAATGAATTGTGTTTCACAGATAGCCTAAGAGAAGGAAACACTTGAAGTGATTTTTGTCCTCAGGAGGCCTCATTCTCAGAACTTCAGAATTCTAATTGCTTCTAAACTTGGAGGAGTTAAAAAGCTGCAACCTCCCTTGAAATAAAAGTAGTAGAAGCTAGAAAGATCCTACAGCTGAAAAAAATGAGCTACTAAAACTTAAATCGTAATGAGAACAAGGTACTATCTGTGTGCCTTCCATGAGCAATCAAAAGCAATAGTGAATCTTTAATTGCCTGGATGGGATTCTTTGCATACACTCTGTGGGATCAACATTCATGAAATATGTTTTTGGTGGGAGGTGGATGGAAGAAAGGAAGGGATTAAGAAACAAAACCAGCTGTTGGATTGTGGCACATATGGTAAAAAGCCTTCCTCCCAGCCTAACCACATAGGGAAAACTGCAATATTTCCTAAAGATGATCAGATTCCAGCAAAACATCCCATAGTGGGATTACCTTGACAAGAGGTACAGATATAGCAAAGCAAAATCAGATTCATATTTTGAGTATCTGTCTCACATTTTTTCCTGAACCTCCTGATCTAAAGCACATCAGAGGTATGCACCTATCTCTGAAATTTCTTCAGTTGCTTTGAAAATACTGACCAGGGCTGTAAACAGAAACTGAGATAGAGTGGAAACTTGCTGAGAGAATTGAATTCAGGCATACTGTGTTAAAAGAACCTTACATCATGGAAAAAGCCAGCAGTCAACTTCTGAATCCATTCACAGGTTTCAGATTCCACTCCAGTTACGGGAGTTCAATTTGGAGGTGACAAATACACAAATCACTGGGGAAAGATGCCCATTTACAAGGGAAGGACAGAATTTCCCAGTGAGCTGTATGAGAGAGAAAATGTTTTTGAAAATGGTTGCAATTCAATCATCCAAGTCTAGTGAGGAGTCAACGATAACTTTGATGAATAAGGTCTGTATATCTTCGAGTAAGGGTGGTGACAGTGTTTTGCACAGCTCTTCAAAGTGTTTCCCATTTCATTTCGACACACTTCGGTTTTGCTTAGGTTCAGCCTGAACTGACTGTTCATCTAAGCTGTTACTAGTAGGCATTTTGACATGGTAGAAGTAATGGTGGTTGCATAGCTTGACAGTGGATGTTAAAGAAAGATGAGGTAAGCTTGTGTGGACACACTTAGTGACTGTTAGGTAATTTATATTAAGGCAGAATTCACTACTAAGTATCTCACTAATGCCCTAGCAAAAGCTATAGCCTTGCCATGTGCTCTGAACACTTAGCAAAAGAGGCCAACTCACTTCTCCTATTTTGAAGCTCATCCATAACGCTGATTTGAACAAAATAAATGGGTGAATGGGGACTGGCAGAGCCTCCTAGTGGGGACCTGCTGTATCACCCCCTGTGATAGAAACCATTTCTTGGCATAATTACATACTCTTAGCTACTGGTAGGTTTTCAGCAGGCTGTGCTGCCTGAGAATTTTTTCTCCACTTCTGTTCTGTATGAATATGCATGCAAAGAGCTAAAGTATAAAATTCCCTTTCAGAGAGGCTGGACATTTCAAATAAAAGACCAGATTTTCAAAAGCCTCAGCACCTACACAAGATCCTGAAGGATTCTTTCAGGTCCGAATAAAACAAAGTCCACTTTGGCATTCATGAAAGCAAAGGGAATCTCAGACAGTCTTTAACTTGAGTGGCCCAAAACTGGGCTCCGAGAGTCTGTCTCTGTATCAGGCTGCTAAGTCCTTCCAGAAATACATTCCTCATTGTTTGAGGCCCCATACCTAGGTATGACAAAATCCCTGCTAGATAGATTTAGCTATTTATATGGAATGGATGAAACCAGTGGATTCTCAGATTGTAAATCTAAAACTGCCATCTGCTTAGTGTTGCTGCTTTCTGAGTGCTTGCTGTTAACTCTGTTTAGGACACATTCTTGCTACCACAGACATCAAAAGGAGTTTATTGTTATACCTGGTCACAGAGCTTGTACCTACAGGGTATGGTAAGTTCATAGTGCAAAGTTGATTTGTAATGAATCAAAGAAGTAGAAGCAAGGCTTAAGAAAAATAAGATGTATACTGGCCAGTATTCTTCTGTATTACACTGAAAATGTATACACAAAATGCATACAACAACATTTGAGAGTGCTGAAATAAATCATATTTTTGCTTTAGTGGAAGATTTTCCAACCAAAAATAGAGTCCCTTTTGTGTGAGGAAAAATGCTCTAGGCCACAGATTTTCTTTAACCATTCTTTTACTCAAACAGTTCTGAAAGATACAGACCAAATCCCTGAAAAAATCCCCCCCCAAATCACAATGCTGATTGCTTGCCTACTCCCTCATTTTCTCCTCCTGCAGTGCACACATATTGTACAAACTGGCAGTCACAGGACAAACTGCATTTGCAGCTCAAGAAGCTGCTCATCCCACAGTGCACTTAGGTAGTGCTCTGTGAGACTTAGGAGTATGCTGAAAAAGGCAGGCTGCAGTTTTTGGTGGGCAGAAAGACCAATGGCTGCTGCGTACTTTCAGTTGTGGAGGCTTCTATTATGTCTTTGTTTCATCACCCTGCCTGGAATTTCTGGATTCAAATAGACATCCGCCCTTTATGGGTCGTGAAAGAAAAAATTAGTATATAAACTGATGTATCAAATATATCCAACTCCTCTACTTTTATTTATTTTTTTTTCCCCAAATGTCACATGATTAAAATTGGACACCAGAACCAAATGGTATCAGTAATTTTTAGTGTTTGAGACAAATGGAGGTGAGAAAGAGAGAAAGACAAGGGATAGATGATGAGGACTTAAAAATGTCCATCACAATTCCAGAATTCCTTTTGTGGTAAGATTTTGAAATCTCACAGCTGCTGCCCTTTTCTTTGTATGATTGCTTTTCCAGCTGTGTGGAAATGCTGCAAAACCATTCTGTGACCTGTCATATAAAATATTTTGACTCAGCCATCACTGACGTAGGCGTTTTGGCTGAATGCTATTGCCAAACTCTAGTATTAGAGTGGACAAAAAATTATTGTTGATTCTTAGTAGCTGTATTTGAAACTGCAATTTTTTGGATGCTGTTTCCTAGCAAATTTGCGTGCTTTATCCTTTTAAAAGTTTTGAAGCAGGTTCCTTGTATCTCCTCCATGATTTCAAGCTCCAGGTAAGAAAAGGGTTATTAGGAAGTGAAAGAGAGACTATCCTTTCAGTGGAGACTGGTTTCTGACCCTGTGCTATGTGCAAAGATAAATGATCTGTAAATGGAAATATTATTTTTGAGCAATGGACATCATGGTAGCTACCCAGGTACCTGAGAAAATGGAGATGGAGGAGAGGGAAAAGTAAGCTAGTCTGTGAGGTAGGAAACAGTCTGGAAAAGTACTACAGGGAAGCAATTCCAGTTGCTTTATGAAAATTCGTCTTGGCAATTTTATGCACTTCTGCAAAACGTTTCAGTTATCAGCTGTCCCCCTAAACATAGTTCAGCCCTTCCTCAGACAGGGCTGGCTGACTGTTGGCTACGTGACCAAGTGGGGAGATGCTCAGTGACGGTCAATGGCTGCTGAGCTGCCAAATAAGCCCAGTGGTCTGCAGTATGATGGAGAACAGAGGCTGAGGCTCAGCTCTCTATGCTGCTGTGGGAAGGCACCAGAAGTCCTGCTAAATCTGTTGTCATTCAATTTCTTTTTCAGTGAAAATAGTTAACATCCCAGACTCTCTAGCAATAAACATGTATCTAAGGGTTTCACTTTGCTTGACAACAGTGATTAATCCTTCACAATTACAAAGAAAAGGGAAAAAAAATGGAAGGAAGATTGAATACCTTTCTCCACAGGTGTTTGTTTCTAGCTGGCTTGTGATAATGGCCTAAAGAAGAGATCAAGAGAGAATTCTGTCTCACATGCAAGTACATTATATAACCAGCTAAGGGCACAGAAATGTCCATTATCTTAATTTATATCTCAAAATGTTGGTGTGTTTGAATTCGAGAAACTAGGCTGGATGAACTCTGTCAGGAAATTAGGCAAAACTACTTCTGGTAAAAGCTGCCCGCAGATTTCACATACTTCCTAAAGATAGATTTTAAGGGAGAAAAACAAAATTTGGCAAATGAAATTATTTTCTGACAGTTGCTTTCCCACCTCACTTAGAACTGTCTTTAAGGAGCACTATTCAACACTTTCAAAAAATTTGCTTCCCGTAAGAATGGACTCTCAAGGGTCACTTCTGACTGTTTCCAGTAATGTCTGCACATACAAGAAAATCCCAGGGTGACAGAGTCCAGACTGATAGGACACATTCTATGGTTATACTGGGTTCATTTCTTAGAAAAACATTACTTTTTGTGCAATTTATTTCATAATTTGGCATTTATGGTCAAAAATCTGCACAGGGAGGGGAGGGGTAGAGAGGGAAAGAGAGGGTAGGGAAGGAGAGGAAAGGAGAAAAGCCAAATTCTTGAATGATAAATATTGAATTCACTGAGATTTCTCAATGTATTAGTGTATGCAGAATTAGGCTGTTGATGTGGTTTTTGTCTGAAGCAATGCTGTGCTTTCCAGTTATTCCAGAGGCTCTGTGTAGAGTTAGGGTCTAAAACATTCAATAGAGGTATCAGAATTTGTGTTGGTAGTGCATTTGTTGAGTCTTTTGAACTTATACCCCAAAATCCTGACTCAAGTATGTTTTCATCTGAACTATTGTGAACTCTTTTGAGAGAAATATAGAAAGTGATACAGAGAGAGATATAGAAGTGAGAGGGAAATAGAGAAGATCATCACACACTGGGAAACTAGGACTTTGTGTTAGAAGTGGGATAAAACCCTGAACGCGTTTCTGTCAAATCTCCTATGAAAAAAGGATTTAAGTATGTGTGATAACTTGAACATTTTTTTCAATATCCTTTGGTAAACGAGGTTTATCAAGGGATAATCCTTGACACAGAAACTTATCTTTGTGTAACTTTAGAATTAGAAGTTTATAGTATGAAAAGAATTGCAAGGGGAACATTCACTGGGGCTTCCTGGGAAGTCTACGTGCCGTTTGATAGGTTGACTTGTAACTGCAGACTGTGCATTTATCACTGAAGGAATTATTATTATTATTTATTATTAGTAGTAGTATTAGTATTATTATTATTGTTGTTGTTGTTGTCAGAGGATAGAAAGAAGGGTTAAAGGGAAACATTTCAGCTACCTAAACACAGTTGACAAGTTTAGTTCAGAAGTCCTAGGGTATCTGAGACATTCCTATTTGACTCGAGGCCTGTGAAAGATTTCAAGACAGACAACTGAAGCCGTTTGCAATATTTTAAGGCACTCACTCGTACGCCTCTGGATATACATGTTGAGTGAGTCCCACTCTCAAAGGAAGCAATGAAAGGGATCTGGTGGGCAGACAGAGTGCTGAGAGATAAATCCTACAGAAGACACCAGAGCACAGCCACAACAGTCTGCAAGAAAATGCCCAAAATTAAACAGTTTATTACAGGATTGTAAACACAAGGTAATGGGAGCAGATTCAGAGGGGAAAAGAGTGGATTTGAGGGAAGGGAAGGGAAGGGAAGGGAAGGGAAGGGAAGGGAAGGGAAGGGAAGGGAAGGGAAGGGAAGGGAAGGGAAGGGAAGGGAAGGGAAGGGAAGGGAAGGGAAGGGAAGGGAAGGGAAGGGAAAGACCACTTGTTCAGAATATGGACAATCTTTAATCTTTACAAAAGGTGCTAGGGAAGGGGGGATGATAGGAAGGATAAAGAGAAAGGAGAGGGTGTAGATCTAGTTTGCAGGAACATGCACAGTCCACCAAGTTCAAAATAGATAAAGCAATGCACTTCATTCTACAAAACTAGTTTCAAGTATATTCCAAATATATTTCCTTAAAAATGAGAAATCGCTGTTTCCTAGAGTGATACAAAGCCGACTTCTTCCATAATTCAGAAGCACCTCAGTCTGTCTTTGCCACTGCCACACCACTGCTAGCACGTCTCCAGACAGTGGAATTAAAATGGCATGAGCCCAACAGCCCTTAAGATAAAGAAATAAGCCACACAAGAAGGAAATATGCAAAAAATATGTTTTTCATTCTACCCTTCTGCCTCCACCCCCCAACAATCTCATGGATAAAATTCTCCCAGGAGTTCTCTCACTCAGGTAAGGACTATTGCAATCCATTTTACAGCTATTACAGCTATTACAACTGTAATTAGGACAGAATGACTGCCAGTTGCCCGTAAGTTCATTCTGATTTCTACTATTTTTTTAATAGTTCATTTTTCTTTGAAAGCTATTATTCACTGGAATGAGCCTGAGCAGCTGTGAGCCTTTCTTGATGTTGTGGGTTATGATATGCTACCATTTGAACTGATTAAGTGTGCACATTCCGCTTCTCTTTATCTCATTAAATTGTAACACAGAATACACTGCACACAATGAAAAACTCACAGATCACACGTGTACTTGAAGGAGACTAGCACCTGATAACTACAGACATCAGGCTTACCTCACAGTCACCTGGGATTAATTCCCACACTGCACAATATATATCAGTTTCACAGACCTCATAAAACTAGGATTAAGATTTCAGCCCTTTATTAAGGTACATGACATATTTTCAGCTTGGAACTGTTTTAAAAAATGAAAAAGAGATAGCAGAGAAAAGTATCCTGGGAGAAAATGTGGGGCACTATTTACATTACAAAAACTTCCTTATCCAGGTGGTATGACATTTTGTCCAGTGCTCTATGTCAGGAAGCTGCACCCTATCTAAAAATAGTTTTCTTTTCCAAAAGAGAGCCTAATATGCTCAGTAAAAATACCCCAGAATCTAGGACATGTTGGGCTCTAAGACAGAAGTGCTACTAACAGTGGCTTCTCAATTCTTTATGAGACAATGCTCTCTGTGCTCCATTTAAACAGAAGCAGAGAGGTGTTGACTTTTATAGATACTTCCAGTACAACGGCGCTCCCAGCTCTAGGCTGTGCGCTGTTAAGAAATGCCTGTGGGACATATTTGGATATCATGTCTTTCTTCTTTACCGTGGAATATTGAAACTCACAGATCTACTCTTGGTAGATGCAATGACTCAGAATAAATTTTTATTGTGCACTGTTTGTCTCCTATTTGAATAACAGAAAAAGACAAACTTCTGGTGTACTCTGTATCGCTTATGTCGTTCTTATGCTTGTTTTGCTGTAGCGATTGGAACTACTCAAATATTAACAATCTTTAGAGCCTTTGCAAATGCCAAGCCTACTTTACATCAAGCTAGAAATTCTACAAAAATATTTTCTTAATGAAAAAAAAAAAACCTTAAAAAGCCTGATTGACTACCATGTATATAGAGGTCAGGCTATTCTCTGGTGAACTGCACTAAAAAATCTCAAAGCCTCATTTAGCAATGTCCAGCCAGCTTCTCTTAGGCTGAGTCAGTTGCCATGGCATCTGCATAGCTCTTTAAAAAGAACCAAAAGCCAATATAAGCTACATCTGAGTCAGCTCAGTGCTTGACCTAATAAAAATACTCTTCTAAAGCAGGGTGCTCCTGGTTGCTTTTATGTGAAACTCACTGGTTTAGGACAGATTATAACATTACCAAGGCCAAATAGTGCATGTATCACTTACCAGCAATAAAAATCACTTCTTTAGTCACTGATCTGGTCACAGTTACAGATGTCTCTGTGTCATAACACCAGGTGTCAGAAGAACTGCCAACTAAAGACTAAAAAAACCTAAAGCAATGATGTTCAAGCTAGCAGCAAGAACTCAGCATAAATGCTCTCCAGTCTTTTTTTTTTTGTGGACAAGGGCAGTCTTCACCTTTGCTCTGAGGTTTCTAAAAATGCACAGATAGGAAGCATGGGCTTAATAGGAAGGAAGGAGATGACAGAGCCTGTGGTCGTATCATTAGTGCTGATGTGGCACATTTTGGGTAGTCAAGTGATGGAGTAATGCCTGTTTAGGAGAAAGCCACATTCATTTCCAAAGGGACATCTGAGGTGACTTTAGCTGTTAATTTCAGGATCTCATTCAGTGTCTAGGGTTACTGTCATGTTATCGTAAAGACAGGAAAAACAGCATGACAAAAGCTAACACTTTTGTGTACTCCAGTCATCCCTCATCAAACACATTTTCCTACCAGTAACATCAAAAGAGTGTAGTGCTTGAGTGTGCAATAGCAAGAGCCAGAATTCATAAACAAATGAAGAAATTCCTCTTAAACTTTTAGGAGATAATAAAGATTTTGAACACCACCTTATACTTCCATGCAAATTACTATGTATTTCTTATTTTAATGCAACATGCTGCCTCTTCTAAAGCAATCACTATTAAACCTAATTTGCTGTAGACAAAAGAGAAGGGGAGTTTTCTCTTGTAAAGTATCATTTTTTACAGCATCACAGATGTTTTTATATTTTCCATCATTCATAACTACTTTTAAAAAACGTACATAGTCACTAAACGAAAGTGGTAGAGAGCGTCTCTGGGGCAATTCCTCAGACTCAGTAACAAGGATTGGCCATCTTATACTGCTAATTCTACTTGCGTTAGTATTTTGCTGTCCAGAGAGGTAGATCTGTGTGATTGCATCAGACTGGAAATGCTCTTTTGCCTTCCAAGCCCTCCAAAATACAGCAAATGCTCTTAGCCTTACAGCCAGGGCATGAGAGGGCAAAATGTCTTGAATGCAATCTAACATGTTCATTATCTAGGACATAGATGCTCATAGCAGCTGAACCAAGCAGTGCCCATTTGGTCCTGAGAAACCAAGCCATCTGCATGTCTGCTAATGGAAAGAGAGCACAAGCAGATGCACGCAAGTTCTTTTGGAACATTCTGCCCACTGTAAAAGAAGAAATCCGCCTTTCACATGAAGTCATGTTGCCAGTGTTTTGAATAGTATTTTCCGCATGTTTTTTCTATGAGATCAGCAGTCATGCCCTACTGTTCCACATTATCAGCTTTTTTTTTTTCCACCCTGTGTTTTACATTAGCAAATCAGCCAGCTCTGAGATCATATTACGTAAGTTTCTTGTTTTCTTTTTTTTCAGTTTCTGTTGTTTTTCTAATTAATAGGAAGTGGCTCTCCATTATGGCCTACCGATGATAAATGGCTTCCTTTCCCATTTGTGCATGGTCAGCTATGAGCCCATTGTTCTTTGAGCTGCCCTTTGCCAGTGCCGCCAGCCCCAGGACTGCTGTGCCGTACAGGGCAAGAACCCCTCTCGTGACAGAATAACCATGTCATGAGCACCTTTAGCCCCCTCCAGCTGGAGGCCCAGGCAACAGAGAACTGTTTGCATTAGGTAAACACACTTACTGCGCTTGCAAGAAACTCTGACCCACAGTTTTGCCTCTGATGCAAAGGGTGACCCTGCTGTAAGTAGGATTCATCTCACTTAATATTAACCTACTAAAGGATAACTGTCTGGGCTGTTGAGGTGGTTCTTTCTTTTGTAGTCATAGTGGAGAATGACTGAACCTGTCTGAAGTGGATGACTTCTCCGAAGGTGCCCACTTGCCACTGGCTACAGAATCTAGGCTGCTGTTAAATAAAACATTTCATTTCCAGATGACTGAAGTGATATGTTATAGTTGCACCAGTCGAAGCCTGATCTGTGCGCACAAATCACTTTGTAGCCTAAAACATTCAATATTACTTCTGTGTTGTACAACCTTCCTCTTCCTTCTCTCTCTCTCTCTTCCCCTCTCACTAGTGAAAGAAGAGCAAATCACTTTCTTCAGTGAAACAAACATATTGGTAAAAAAATCTGTGAGCATTTTCTGATTTTCCTCAAAAGCACATAATGATCGAAGTTTGGTGGATGCATCATTTGCAGGCAGTGGGGTGAAGATATTCATCATTTAAAATTTAAAGATTCTGGGTTAGCCTGATTTAGATACACTGGCCAGAGAGTATTTTTCATGTTCTAGGATAACTACTAGAGACTGTTTGCTGTAACACATTTGACTGTGCTGTGACTCAGTTGCATGAACTGGGTAGAACTCTGGGAATATTTTATTTAGTGAGATGGCTGAAGGAAATAGGGTATGTCAGAACTCTCTGGCAGCCCAATGCTGTAGCAGTACATGCTGATGTGGACGCTAGAGAGGGAATCTGTCCTATGGAAGTGCACTGGTAAGCTGACTTTGAAGCCATGCCTCCAGCCTGGTGACCATTCAGATAGGCTTAGAAAACACCATGTTCTAAAGCTTTTAATGATTTCTTATTCCTACAGGAAAATGACCATTGAATTATTATCATACATCTTGCACTCAACAGAGGAAAAGATGTGATTTCCTTGCAGTCTGAACAGTTGATTTAGTCCTTGTTGGTAATGTGGCAGCGCTAGTGATAAACATCCACAAATTTTGGAAGTGACTATTCAAAGAGAATGACAGGCATTAGAGTGCCCAGAACAAAAAACCCACACAGATTGCTCAGCACATTTTTCTATGTTTTCCTTGTCAGGTTCTTCAGAGAAAGCACATTGTAACCACACTTACAGAAATTCCATTTTGGTTGCAAGACCTTTGCCCACTCTAGAGAAAACTATGCCAGCACTGGAGTAAAGTTACAGCCATAACAGTAAGGGAAGTAAAACATTCAAGTACATTCCTCTTTCAAAAAATAACCGTAAGAATGTCAGTCAATGTCCCAAAAGGTTTGGAAAATCTTTCAAATGCCTTTTTCCAAAATTTCTGTTGCAAGTTTCCAAAGTTCTACCTCCAAGACCTGTCTGACTGAAGCAACACTTGTGACATCACTTATTTTTAAAGATTTTCCTTAAGAACAACTACACCAAAATTTCACCCTCCCTGACACGAGCACTCAACTTGCTAAAAGGAAGCTTCCTCATAAATAATACTTTTCAGGGAAATCTAGATTTGCCTGGCCTGAATTATTAAGGTACCAAAAACTCCTCGTTCTTTTGAACAGGAATCTCCACCTGCCTGACTGCTGGAAAGATGCAGCAGGTTCACCCTTTGGTTGAGGAATGCAGAGGTTTGCAGAATAAAGTAATTTTGATGGTTTTTAGGTCACTAACCTTTATCTGGCCTACTTTAGAAGTGACTAGAAGGCACTGTCATCACTGAAAATCATTTCATTTACACTGATGTCCATTGTGGATTTATGTAACGTGAAGGGAAATAAGTATATTTTATAGGAAACAGTGATGGTCTCAGTCCATTATCTGGAGAACACAGACAGTTCCGACATGAAGAAATCAAGTCAGTCATAAATATGACCATAGGTCAAAGGGGAAAAGCCCAGACATCAGGAATATCCATCATCTATGGCAAAACAATGAATAATCTCAAGGTTTGTCACTCTAGTATACTTCATAGACACAGGAAAAATCAAAATAAAAAAGAAAAGGGGCCTGGGAAAATTTCCACCCTTACTATTGTAAACTACGCATAACACCTGGAAATGCTTAGGATTCCAATAATGACTTAAATATAGCTTTTTTTTTTTTTTATCCTACCAGTGGATAATAAAATATAAACCAATTTATTAAGGACTTACAAGGAAAAAATGCACTGTACACTGTCAGCCACAAAAACTGTATTTGAATATCTTATCTAAAGTAAAGACTTACGCTTGTTTTTGGACAGTTAGTCTTTCTTCTGAAGCCTGCTCAGAACACCTTTTTGCTGCAGTGCTCATAATGGCACTGACTAAATAGAGCAGGGATACTCATATCATCCATGTCACCCAGTGCTGTATAGCTGTGTCCTCATGCCCTCCTGTTCTTTCACAGCTTGCAGCTGGGCAGGGAGGTCTTTGAAGTTTGGGCTGCCTGTGCTTGTTATGTGTTCTCCTAGGGGAGAGTCTGTCTCTAGCTCAGGCCAAGGAGAATTTTGGGTGGGAAACAAAAGAGGCTCAATGAAATGAAAGCTGGAGGTTAGGAAGGACTAGAGATGTTCCCTGCCAGTCTGCATATTTTGCAGGCAGGCCAGTTGGGTTTGATAGCAGCCTGGCCTGGCAGCCTGAAAATTCTTGCCAGAAATTTTCAATAGAGACCTGGAGATTTCTATAAAATGAAGCAGAAAAAAAAATCGCCACTCAGGATGTGAACTTTTGCTCCACATAATTGTCATTTGTAGCTAACAGAGCGCTGCATGTTCCTGCACCAATGCCAAGATGCAGAAGCTACAAATAGAAAGCCTGAAGATGCTGGTAGCTCAGTATATGGTAGGTGGAATAGGTGAGTGAGAAGGTGAGGAGGCAATACGGAGCTGAGTCACATGCACAGAAGATTCAATGTCAGTATGGAGCTTACACAGTCACTTCAGTGTTAAAAATTCTGTGGTTAACATCTGCAGCTTTTCAGTTAGCCTGTCTCCACACCCAGGAAAAAGCAAGTTCAGGGCTTGAACCAGGTCTTTTTCTTTATAAGCAACAGTTAGAACTGAGTTCTGGATGAAAACTCATATTTTAGTAACCAGTTTTGTGCCATAGAGCCATCTCTATGGCTTGTGCTAAGACTTAATGCAGGTCACCTGCAGCTGAGTACTGGTTCAACAACCCAACATGCTGTCACCACATCTTTGAAAAGGGTTTTATTCTAGTATTGCTTTACAATGCACATTTTAAAACAGCGTGTCCCTTTGTCGGTGTTTCTCCTAGCCTTTGATCTCTGTTTACAGTTCTACATACCTGTTTCTATTTTCAGTCAGAGAGTGTTTGTACGTATCTAAGAGTACACGTATCTAAGAGACTATTTCTCCGTGGATAATGCAGAGGGTAGTTTTAGGTCTAGAACATAGTGAGAAAGTGGACAAGCTGCCAGAAGGGTTATAAAACTAGTCATGTGTTTTGCAAATCCAAAGGACAGGTTTCAATTAAGCAAAAGCAGGTTCAGCTGAAAGAGAAATCAGTGCCAGGTAGACAAAGCTCTCTGATTCCTCTCCCACCTCACCCACCCTTCCCGTTTTGTTCTTTTGGCCAGCTATGAAGTGAGCATTTGTTCTGAACTTGCAGAAGCCAGTGCAACACGGTGGTTTGTGGTAAGGAGTTTCTATATATCTGAAAAAGCAGATCAATGCAAGAGGCTTGTCAGAGGCTGGTCTGCAGTCAGGAAGATAACCTACCAGTTGGAATTCTGAAGTTCACTTGCATTAAACAGACAGGAATATGCTGTGTATTTTACCATTGTGTAGGCCCTGACCCTGTGCCAAAATAAGCTCCTGAAATGGATGCACAGCGCAGCATCTAAAACACTGCACTGTCCCAACTGTGGTAAGAGGAAAACACTTTTTTTCCTGTTGCTATGTACTTTGGCAGATATCCCATCCAAAGAATTGTGCTCAAAGTACTCTGGAAACACCTGCCAGGAGACTACTTGGGAATGTTGTTTAAACAAGCGTACCTGCCAACTTTCCAACACTGTTGACTCTGCAGTACCAAAAACGCGTCCTATTTTAAAACAGACTTGATGGATAACAGGAATCAGGCTGCAAGGATGAAACACAGAATGTGCTTAAAAATTTGCTTCTAATTTTCAAAGCTGCTCAAAGTAAGTAACTGTTTAATGCACAGACATTTCAATATGTAGCAGAGCACGTGGTTGGACTCGGGACAGGAACACATACGTAATAGTGCTATGTGTTGATGTTGTGTGAAGAAAGGAAGCATATGTTTTTTCTATAGTAATTCAACCTAGAAGGGCTTCCAAATTATTTTATGCTGATAAGACATCTTTTTAAGTGTGTGTGTGTGTGTGTGTACGCATTTATTTTAGTAAAGGCATGAAAATTTGCAGGGGAAAATCTTCAACACATATTGTTTGCTCATCTGTTTCTGTCATGCAGAAACAGGGGTAAAGGGAATAATCATAAGCCAGATTTGTTCACTGAAGGGAAATGGTGAAGAAAGATACAGAAAAATGTCCTTTTTTGCATGCAGAGACTCAACACCAACAGGGCCAGAGTTTGCAGGTGATGATAAAAATATAGTCTGCTTCATTCATATCAGTCAATGCATGGGACACACCAGATCTTCTGATGGGAAGAGTGAATTTCCTGCCATTTCCACCATGAGCGTACTTACTCAATTCCCCTATTCATTGTGTTTATTTCCAGACACAGGTAGTGCAGCGTCCATTTACTTAGATCTCATCTAGTCCCTCTGAATATTTCAGAGCCTTATTCCTGTCTTTGTTCTTGGCCCATTCCTAAGATGCCTTTGTGTTGGTGAACCCGAATCCCACACCATTTTTTCAGACTGAAAATCTGTGAGGTTCCCCCATCCCCATCCACTAGTTCTGGAAGTAGCCTTGCTTCACATATTTAATCTCTCCAGGAAACTTGAGCAAACATGGAAAATGGCTCTCTAAAGGATCCTCTTGGGCACAGGTAGGACGCTTAGCCTCTCTGAATCATGCTGTACAAGTCCAGTCATGCAATAACTCAAGAAAGGCTGCTTTAGACTTCTGTTGACCCATGAATGTGCCAAAATGCTCACATCCAAAGTTGCAGTTAACTTCCAAGAACATGCAGTCATTTATTGAATATCCATCAACATGGAACATGGCAAGTTCTCTCAAACTGTTCTACCTTCCAATGAAATGTTTTGTGTTGGCCCACAGCAATGTGGAACATGTCTACCACTAGTAAAGCAGTATTTTGTGAATTTTAACTCTGCTCTCACCAGCTAAAACCCACACGTTGTCTGAAATGCTTTTTACTGTTAGATAAAAAAGAAAGGTCTGCTATGTCAGCACAAGTATAAACAAACCTGAAATTTCTTACAGCCCTAATGGCTGCTTTCTTTCCAGCTGAAGCCAAAGGAGTTTTGCCCATAGTAGATAGACCTACTGACTTTGTAAGTCTACCTCTATTCAGCTTCTCTGGAATGTCAATAGAAGGAGTCTTGACTTCACTGGGAGCTGGATCAAATCTAAAGTCATAATTCACAAGACAAAAGGCTCACAAGACTTAGATGTAGTTATTCCTGTAATAATCAAATATTGGTTTGGGTACCATTGTGACTCTTCCAACAGTGAAGAGCGGAGCCTCAGAACAGGAAGTCTCAGCTGTTACTACAAGACAATTTAGAAAACATTCACAAATATTGGACATCTTTTCTTCAGGTAAGGGACTATGACTCCATATTTCTATCTTTGTTGTTGCACATACACAGTATTTCTATGTGTAATTTCCAGAGCAGGACAAGTATACAACCAGTTCCATGGGCAGCACTGAAACACAGAGTTCTAAGCTTGGCTCGAGGATATTTGGCATTTCCTTTCACAAATAACTCTCTTCCATATGCAGTATACTATCAAAGAGAAAGCTAATATCTGCAAAAAAGCAGCAGATACATGAAAATGTAAAAAAAAACCCTCGCAAATTCTGATCAACCATTTAAATCTGTAGGCATATGGCAGTGACAAATAAAGCTAACAGACTGCATGTGTATGTCTAGGTTATCTTTTTTATTCTCTGTAGTGGGATTGACTTTGCTTTAAATGTATTCTCCCTTTCCTCATGTGGCATATGTGATTCCCTTCAGTGCCATTAAAATCCTGATCAGGATAGCGCAGTAAAGCTCCCTCCATAGTGTTTTGTTTTGTTTTTTTTTCCAGTTTTTTGTTTTGTTTTGTTTTGTTTTCTTGCTTGCTTTTCTATGAGAACCCTACAACCATTTGCCCTGTTTTCTGGCTTCTGCTCCAGCAGATTTTCTTGCCTTCTTTTGAACCATATAGAAACCAGAAACACAATTGTGTTTCTTAAGAATATTTTTAGGAGGAATAGTGCTCTAAGTAGGGTATTTGTTTTTAAAAGCCTCTATGGTATTTTAAAATATTTAGTTTAGTGTACAGAAAATATATGCACTACTTTGATATTTCTGCAAGGCTCAGATCTCTGACTTCATGAGAGGAAATTTTGTTTTAGTTATTATGAGTCCTTTTATCCATTGTCTAATTTTTGTTTCCTGTATTTTTAAGTATAGGATATTGAAGAACCAAGCTGATTAAAATCAGAAAAATGTTATTTTAATAAGCTGAATACCATTTCTGAAGTGAGCTATCCTATACATAATATTGACAAGCATGTGAATTCTGTAGCATTCTGATAGAGAAGTGCTTTCTATTATGAGGTATCACATTCACAAAATCTGAAAGCTGCTTGAGATACTTATTTCAGATTTGTCTTCTGTGCATATGAAACTGTTTAGACAGATACTAAACTGAAAGGTAGAGGCTGTCTTCAGTGCTGTTTGTTATGTAGATCTGAAACTCATAATTCATATTGTGTCTATCAAGAACCAATTGCTATTATGCTTCTTACTAAATTTTGCTTACAAATGTAACTGTGTCAGAACCTACAGAGTAGCAGTCATATGCAAAGCCTTCTCCTTAAAAATAGAGTCTTGTACTTCACTACATCCTCCACACGCTCTTTCCTCCACCCCCAAGGAACATTTTGCAAGCAGTCATTGAAAGCAGTGGTGATCTTTTTTGGCAATGTGGTAAAGACTTTAATCTTTCACAGAACACCACACTGAATTTCCTGAATAAGGGACAGTAACTTTGGAACTGATGAAGGCATCTGAACAAAAAACCTCTCTAACTTTACCAGGGGTTTAGTGAGAACAGTTCAAGAACTATGAAACGTTCCCTCGGTTTAGTTCTGCAGTGGTACTTCTGCTAAATCACAGATACTTTTATTTCCTTTCTCTCTTCTTTCTCTTTATACTTTTCATAGTTGAGATCTAGCTACTACATAATTGGTCACTTAATTCAAGCAGTCATCGGACCTTAGTGTTCCTTTCAGAACTGAATATGATTTCAGCCACGAGTCCTAAATCTGAGCTGCTTGCTGAGCTTGGCAACTTAAAAACCCTAATAACAGGAAAAACAGATTCAACTAGGAATTACAGAGCGAGTTGCTGGAATTTCCCCAAAAATGTCAGACCTCTCTTTGCTGGGCAACTGTCACTGAGAGAGACTGTAGAGCCCCTTGGGGTAAATGGGTCAGAGCAGTGTTGCTGCCAGACTAGTGAAAACATAGTTCTGCAACGATTTGCTCAGCATGACAAGAAGGAAAGAATACAGAGAGCAGGGTGAGAAAGTGTGAGATACTGCCGATGCACTGGCTCCTCTATCCTAAAACAAAATGCTTCTTGAGGTTGCTCCAGCATACAGTCTTGGTCTGTGCTATTGTGTACCCCACATAATTTCAGAAATCTTTGAAGAGCAGGAAAATTCTGTGCTGGACTTTGAATCTCTGCGGCAAATAATTAAAATGAGTGGTGTAAGAACCAGCTACTTCAGTCTTATGCCCTCTGGGGACTTCTGCTTATTAGACACAATTTTGACTGGACTTTGAGTCCACTTCAGCCCCCTCAGTAGAGAGTAAAAAAAAACAGTAATGGAAAAGACCTTGTTAGTGTTGTACACTAAATTATTGAAAATAATAGTAATGAAATAATGGGTTGTAATATAGTCTGTAGAAATTAAGTGATAAACAGTCAAGGAACACATGGGCACAGCAAAAATAACTGTCTCCTCCTACACTATCAGTGACCTTATGTTGTTCTACTGAGGTCAAAATGCAAAGGAAGAAAGTCTCAGGCTCAAACCTGAGCAGGCAATAACTCATGTCAGCCAAATCAAATGATAGGAGCACACAAGTAGAGTGACCACCACTGAGCCCCCATGCACTCTGGGCTCCTCCCCATCACTTGTCCTGTCTACTAGTTGTGCCCACAGCAGGGCAGCTCTAAGTGGCAGGAGGAGAGAGGAATGGAGGCTGGAGGGCAGCACATGGCAGTACCAGGAACACAAAGCTTGTGAGTCCGTGACTCCCCACATGGTATCTACCTGTGCTGTTGCTCTGATTGCAGCATGTAGCCCAGGTGACATTGCACTGACTTTTTTACATGTTTGATGGTGTTGAAGAGCTTTCCTGAAGTTACACCTATTTGTTCTTCTGCTGCAAAGAGGTAACCAAATTATTTTCCAGCAACTAATTCCAGCAGCATCGGCAATCCCTTTTCCATTTATGGCCACTAAAGAGCTTTCTTAAAGTAAACTTCTTTTAGCAACCTGCAGTTTTATAATGGTGTCAGTTCTATCCCAATACAGGTGCAAATGCAAAATTTAACAGTTTTATTTACTTACAGATTTTACATTTTTATTAATTCCTCTATGTGCTGCACTCTGACAGGCAACATTATCATAGTTCAGTGGGCATAAAATACCAGTCTGAAACCAATTCTGCCTTTTTTGGAATGAATATACTAATGAACATGGAAAATGATGCATATTAATTGGTTCTTCTCAGAGGGACTGGAATAGGAAAAGGAAATGGTAAAGGAAATAGGCATAAAAATAAACCATTCTTGTACTGTAAAATTCCTGATCTCCTGGAATTTTTCACAAGGTGAAGTAGAGGAAAATCCTTATAGCTGCTGTTTGTGCATTTAAGCATTTTAGAAATGTACAAAGAAAAATATTTATGCTTTAAAATACTAACATGGTTTTTAAACAGCATTTTCTAATTGCAAATGGTATATGTATTTCTTGGCAGCTTCATTTGGGATAGACACAAGTACCTCAGAAAGTGTAGGATTTCATAAGGAAAAAAAAAAAAAGCAGCATAGACTGCTGTATATATTGAGAAGTCTGCCAAGGGTATGGGAAACCAGAGCAACAGATAGGCTGGCCTCCCTCCCCCAACCTCCACTGCTATGAACTAAAACCAGGAACATTTGCTTGGGACAGGACTACTTTATTGAAGAAAGCCTTATGTGACTAGGTAAAAAAGAACAGTATGTGCTTAGGCTAAGCCAATCGCCCAAACTCATTTTCCATAAACAAGGCTCTGCTACAGAGACATAATTCTGTTTAATCCTGTCTGGATGACTTCATTTGCTAAGCACTCCAGAGCTTGCCATAGACCATGTGATTCACCCAGCTCCATTCACTCTACAAAGTGGCTCTCTCTTTGACTCTGAGGAAGTAAAAATGGTCATTTGTCAAAGCATTAGCAATTCTTGTCCCACTGGACCACAAATATCCTAAAAGGTGATTCTCTTTTCCAGGAAATGTTTTTCCAAACCACTGTATTTCACCGATTGGTATTGCTTTCTCTTTGTTTTAAAATAATGTCAAACACTTCCAATGTGTATTTGCATTTATTTAGTGACTCTAGCTACTGGATTGCCACTGGTGAAGAGTCTCATTAGGAACATAAAATAAACCTTAATTTTGATTTCTTACCAATATCATATTTTAGGTGCATATTACATAACTGCTCCATGCAAAATATAATTTATATTAATTTTTATGCATTGCTTTTATTCATCCATTTTCTGTGCCCCCTTACTCATAGCATAAAATCCTTTTCCTTTCAATTGAAAAATTATTTAAACACTTTTGGAGTGAATGTAATACTTGCACATGGAGAGGGGCTGGCAGAACTGCACATCAAAGGCCTTTTTCTGTACCAATTGCTGAGTGCTGGCAGCACTGCAGCAAGTTTTCCTAACACTATTCCTCAAGCTCTCTTGGAGGTACGGCAGCTGAGAGCTAGAGCACATCGGGAAGCTGAGGTGAAGGTCTGGGGGGGATGTGCCCAGGCAGCAGTGGCTTCACATTGCCTCCCTATGTAGCTTTTGGCTCATCTGCTGCATGTCAAGTAGTTTACTTCAACTACAAAGGAGAATAAGCTGGATTTCAATAAGCTGCCTTTATGCTTCATGTCCAAATTCTCTGTAAGCTAGCTTTAGCATGCAGGCAGCTACACAGCAGAAAGGACAATCACAGAATCATAAAGGTTGGAAAAAGACCACTAAAATCATCATCTAGTCCAACTGCCAAGCTACCCCACCATGCCCACTGACCACTCAGTGCCACATCTACACATTTCTTGGACTCCTCTAGAGATGCAGCCCATTCCACTGCCCAGTCAGTCACTCTTTCAGAGAAGAAATGTTTCCTAATATCCAACTGAGTCTCCATGACAGTTCATGCTTTGGCCTTAAAGGTGAGGCTTTCAGAGCTGTCCCCGAATACCAGCAACCTCCTGGGCTTCTCAGGCTGAACATTTTTCTTGTCCTTGTGCTATAAAAGCCAGACAGGTACTGACAATCCCCTGATTCTAGTGAAAAGATCCCGGCTTGCAGTGTGGGAAATGCCTCAACTTTGTTTCATCAATAATAGCACTTCACTGCACTGAACAGTCTGTGTCTTGCAGAATACAAAATGGATGTACTGATTTCAAATGGTGGATTTGTTTTATTATTACTGAAGTGAGGAATTTGGCTATATGATTCAGAACGGGGTCTGGGCTCATCACTAGAAGTATTCAAAGTGGGCTCCAGCAATAATTGGTGACTAAAAAGAAATCGGATCTGTGACATCACTGATGTGAAACTCTGCAAAAGTCATCAAAGCTTGAATTTGTGGCATCTCTGCTGTATAGCAGAGTGTCATGTAGGGAACTCAGAACTGGAACAGAAAGAAATAACTCAGAAATATCCAGTGTGGTGCTGCACCAGTTATTGTTTTGGTTGGCTTCACTGTATTTTAATGATGTGAATTCATTCATATTCAGAGTTTACACCAGTGGCCTCGACAGGTTTCCTGTTAGCCCTAGTCCATTTTCTGACTCTTCTAATAGATTAGGAAATCAACACAGATACCATGCCTTAAATTTGGATCAATCTGCAATCTCATCCAAACAGGAGATACTAAAACCTAGACTGAAACTATAATACTTATTATCAAAATTTGACCACAATTTCATGGACTGAAAAACATTTTCCAATTAAAGTTTTGTCAGCAGTGATATATTATCCTCAAAAAACTTGGTTTGAAATTTTTTAGACCAAAAAGATAATTAAAAAAAACAACAACAAAAACAGTGGAAAATTCCGACCTACTTTCTCAAAACTCACTGCAAAGGAAGGCTCATCATCTGTGGCACTTTGCAAAATATAAAAAGATAATTAGCCTATGCTAAGGAGGCCTTACGAAAAAATGTGTACTCATGGTGGATATCTGAGGTGAAGCGGAGGGTCAGTTTCTATTTCAAGGTGCAAATATACCATAGCTGACTCAGAGTTTTGTTCTTTCTGCTGTTGGCTTTGTATCAAAATGGCTTCCAGAACGGTTTTATGTTCTTTATGATCCCAACTATTGCAAGCATTATTGGTTTTTTGTTTGTTTGTTTATTGCTGCTCAGTCGAGCTGATCCCAAATTCTGGAACAGTCCGTCAGAGAGATCAGTAAGTCATTTCTGTATTGCCTCCATTTGTAGATTTGGCTTTTATTCCATTTGCTAATCTCACTGAGATTGCCTGCAAATCATTCCCACTGGGGATGTTTTTCTCATTTTCTTTCTTGTTTCTAGGGTATTTCACTGGCTGCCTTCCTCTAAGCAACCATCCCTGCAGTGCTTCTTCAAAAGTGACTTATTTCAGTGCCTCTAAGATTTGAAAGAAAAATGAAAAAATATTCAAACCTGAAACTGCCTTATTCAACTTAGGAAGAATGAAATGGAGTAAGAGCTGGAAATGGCTTAGGATGTAGGCAGTACCTCTTCAGGGTCCTGCTCAGCCTCACAGAGCACAAGTCCTACTGCCCTTATACAGGCTGGCATGCAAGGTACTTCACAGTTCAACTCTGCCTTGATGTCACAATAGTTTCATTTCAGATTTTAAAAGCAAACATCAGTACCCTCAGATAGCACACATGATCTAAGTAACAGAGTAAAACACTGTGCCCTCTCACACACTGGAGTTACATGCATATACATACCTGTGGAAGTATGTATACACAATATGCATATATTTGTTTTGATAAAAAATGTCTCAGGTGGTTTAGAAAATACTATAGCATGAAAAGGAAGACATTACATTCTTAAATGTCTCCTGTTATGTGAGGGTTCAGAAGTGTTCCCAACCCATATTGTCACAGGCTGAATAAATTCTGAGCAGAAAGACATTTTGAGTCAGATTCTGCAAGTGGGAAAAACAAAAAACCACACAATAAAATCTTTGCCTCTTTCTTACCTCAAAAAAAAAAAAAAAAAAAAAAAAAAAAAAAAAAAAAAAA
>NW_024962334.1:12078018-12172769 GCF_019238085.1 Lagopus leucura
CACTCCTCACTGGATATTGAGACAGGGACTCTTTGGCCACAACAAACCATTCTTCAGAAATACTTATATGGAGTTACTGGGCTGCACGTTTTTAGAAGAAAATAGTCTTCACAATTTCTCTCCCAGTTAACACTTTTTTGGATATGTTGTCCAAAAACCAATATCCTGTTTTACAGATTAGCTCATTTATCCTATCCAGCTTTTCTTACTACTTGCATAGAAAATGAAAGAAAGATTCACTTTTTTTTTTTTTTTTTGCCTAATGTTATGTCTTTAGGACAAACTGGGGAAGAGAAGGACCTACATCTCAGTCAAAATTGAGATTGTCTTTCTGCAGCTCTTGTGAGACTACCACAAATCAGCCTAGTTAAAATATCACACTATTCATCTTGCTCCTTGCTACTTCTTTGGCATTTTGATCTTAATAAGAACAATGTCAGCCCATCTCAGCTGAGTTTGCTTGGTAATTTCTTTTTTGTTCCTTTTTGATCTGTCTCTCTCAAACTTTCCCAAAATAACTGAGAAAAGAATATACTGTAAACACCACATTTTTATTAAAATTATGTGCCTGGGAAGAATTAAGAATATTCATATGAAAACCGAAACTGTCCCTGTCCCACAGCTGGAAGGAGCACTGATGCGAAACAGAGCTACTGTCAGCTGCTGGGGTAGGAGAAGGTACAGTCCCAGATATTTTCCTAAATACGATGGACAATGTTTTAAATCAGAGGTCCCCTCATGCTTCTGTCTCCAGTTTCATCCCACAGCATGGGGTTTTTATCAGAAGGACTGAGACAGGGTGGAGATCCTCTTGATGGCAGGGTGCGGTTTTTCTGCAGTTGAAGACTCATCCCTCCATTGTATTTACAGGAAAAGACAATCAATCTTGTCCTCATGCCCTCATCCTAACGCAGTTACTGCACACACAGATAAGAACGAAATCCAAACTTCCCTGTCCCTAGGCTTCATCTGATTTACTGCATTCTCAAGATCTGCCGTGGTCTGTAACATTGCCATACTATATGTAATTTGGACAGGCTACTCAAGAAAGTTAAATCTTTGATTTGGATTTAACCACAACTACATAAAGTATTATAACAGATTTTAAATTGGGCATTTGAGATGGATAATAATGGGCATCTATTTAGCTCCTGTTTTTAATTAGAAAATAAAAACTAAATCACAGTAAGTTTTATTCTAATACTAAGCAATCCTCGTTAGCAAGATAGAAAGCAGTATCCTCTCCAAAGCTGCTCCTCTCTCTCTGCTTTGACATGGGACTCAAATCCAGACCTTTCCTGCTCCTGTCCTGCCCAGCTTCCTGCCATAGAAGCAGAGGAAAAGCCTCACAGGATCCCAATTTGCACAGACTTAAAGAAAAACAGAAAACAGATAAATATGGAAGGAACGGTGTGACATCACACTAACAAAGCTGTAAGAATACAGGGCCCTTAGCCTGTCATAGAACCACTGCAGCAAACAGGCCTTGAGACAAACATTCCTGTCTCTAGTTCAGTTTTTTCACTCTACCAAAAATAAGTTTCTTTCTACTAAATATAAAGTTTTAAAGTGCTTTTAGTTTGTTTTTAATACTTAAAATGTTACTTGAATTTTTTTTTTGTATTTCTTATTTTCTTTTTTTAGCAGATGGGGAAACCATAGAAAATAACATTTAGGTTATTTTCTCAAGATGGTGAAAGCATTACTAAGAAAGCTCTTATTTTATGAACTATGTATGTAATGGTAGGCATATCAACAGAGCTCTGGAATAAAGCAGATAGACATAACCATTTTTGACAGGACATCTTGACAAAAACTTGTTGTGTGTATATGTTGTCAGAGACATTAAAATTGATGTCTTTTTGTATGCTTCTCTCTCCTTTTTCCTTTTCAAAATGAGTGATTTTGATGAAAATATACTTTTCCCATTAAAAAAAAAATCCTTTGGTCAAAAGCACATTTTTGCTGTTTTTGCTGAAAAAAAAAAAACCAAAAAAAACACAAACCCTCAGCATAGTTTCAGTTCAGAATTTGGTTTCACTCTCGCAGTTACAGTACCACATGATTTCCCCCTACAAGTTATGAGTACAGCCTTCAAGAACATCACGATTAGTACTGAAGTACAGCTTCGTACGGTTTTACATTCCTTACATCAGAACATCACTACCTGAAATATCCCAGACTAAGGCAAGATAAGGCAAACACGGCCATGTAAGTGCTGCAAAGCAAAGCTGGGAGGACTTTTTTCCTGAGGTATTGTGCAGATTGAGATGGGGCCACGAGCTTGGCAGAAATGTGGTAGTCCCATTTTTTGAAGTGTGGGAGGAACCGAAAGTAAAGATATGCAGCCAAAAGGGATGAGGAGATGGAGGGGGTTGTCCTGGGGAGCAGACGTGGCTGAAAGCTTTTAGCAGCACTGCCTGCTTGCAAACTCAGCAGCTCACTGTGTAGCCCATCTATAGTGCATCTGTAATAGCACTGGTGCACACATCAGTGACAGCCCCTGGAATACAACCCATTTACTGCTAGGCTGTCGTGTTAAGCCACTAGATGGACATGTTTTTATACAAACATTAAAATATAGAGTTGAAAACATAGAGTATGTATCTGCAACTGCCAGCCCTGTGTTTCCTGCAGCCATTTTACTTCCCCACGTATACATATATTTACATCATTTTCTAAATGTGTGTTATTAAGCTGACTGTTAGGGCTCCTCTGGAGTGGTTACCAGCAGATTATGTAAACATATCACTGCTACAATTTATAGCACTCCTGTTATTTACCCAACAGAACGTGTAACTGTTCCAAGTGAGCCATTACCGTCTGCCATGTGAAGTAAATCTATCTTCAGCTGCTTTTGCAAGCGTGAGTTATAACGACACTTAACATTTCAATAGTGCTATACACATAGAAGGATCTCAGTGCGCCTTATAAACATTACTGAATGAATTTAGATTTAAAAGCAGTCCCATGTGGCAAGAATTAGATGTAAGCCAATATTTCACAACCACATCCCAATTCAGAAAGAGGTTTAATGTGGGTACCAACTTCAGTGTGGCTGCTCATGCTGGGAGCTTCCCATGTGCCTGCATTCCCAGGTGACTATGAACCTACAGGGCCCACAGCATTTGTTTTTCATCTCTTTCTGTTTGCAGAACATGATCAGCTTACAATCTTAACGGAGGAGGTGTCTTTGCAAATCAGCCTCTTAATCCTGTGAGACATTTGGTTTGAATTTCATGTGCACGTACACACACATACCACAGTGAGTTCATTCTTTCCTTGCATTCTGTGCAAGATCTTTGCAGAAGAATGTTTCATCTGTTAGTCATCCCACAGCACCACGCTCTTAGAAGCATCAGGGAGGCAGATACTAAAATCAACCAGAGTTTTCCCCATCTGGGCAACACAGACAGTGATGTGCAATTGGACATTTCTGCTTGCTGGAGGTTTTGAGTCCTGAAAGCTGTTAGCAGAGGGAAGCTACAGGTAACCAGACCAGAATATTAAAAACCCATAAGAATCCACTGTGGAAGGACAGGAACATGACAGTAAGTAGAAAACAAAAAAAAACATCACCATGTACTTTTTTTTTTTTTTTTTTTTTTTCATTTGAAATACAAGCTTTTGGATTTCTCAGGAATATCATGACCAAATGGCATTGTCCTGAACTTATCTTCTCATGACAGCTCTCATGTGAAAAAGGGAATGTGAAATGAAATGCTGTATTAATTTCATCATGAACCTAAATACAAAAACTCAAATTGTCTTTTCAGTTACAGTGGCTGCTGGAATACTGAAAGCAGTAGAACACACGGCAGAAGAAAATCGTACCTTCTTATCTGATCTAACCAAAAGGTCCAAAACTCTCAGATAAAATATCTCAGTAAATACAGTATCTATGATAAAGAGAAATCAGTTCATTTAAAAGGGATCATGGGAGACATCAATTTTTAAGGATACTGCTGATGCCTATCTATAGTCCTGTAGTTGTAAGCTGATGTAGCATGACCTATGCACGATAGCATTTCTCCATGAGTGGAGTGAACCAAGTCTCCACGTTAAGAAGAGGATGAAGCATTAAATCTCTAAAAATTAACTAGGTTTCTGGTGCTGAGTTATAGTGGATTGCATTTTGTTCTGACAATCTATTTCTGAACTGCATCAAGAACATGAAAACGCTTTTCAGAGCTTAGATATCACACCATTATTCCAAGTAGCAGACAGGCCCATAGTCTTCTGAACACGTTACACCTGGAACTCTGGTGCCAAAAATGTTTTCAGAACCAAATCCCCACACATTGCTACATTCTGTGTCCAGATATCATAATTTACCATGTTTGCATAGGTGACAGAACAGTAATGTCTATATTAGTGACGTTCAGATCTGTACTCATTTACCTGCCTTCTTAGATACTACGGGGAAGCCAGGCTGCATATATACACAAAACAAACACTTGATGAAGAGTTCACAGATGTGCATTTTGCAACAGCTTGACATTCTGTGGGCTGGCAAACCAACGGCAGGAGAAACCAATGCACAGCAGGAGAACAACTCATGGAAGGTCACAGCTGACCTCCCCGTGCTACTTTATCATATCCCCTTCTGTTATTTACTGCTTCCCATTCACCCTGCAGAGACACAGGAAAATGCAACATTTGAGAAATTGGTGGAAGTCACCCCCTTAACACGTAACGAACCCGGGTTCTTGTCTTGATTAAACGTGGAGTTCAGTTTTGATTAATGCTTGCATAACTAAGACCAGTCCATGCACTAAAAACTGAATTCTGGGCTCTGGGGTGCTGATGAGAAAATACTCTCTGTTTCTGATTTTATTTTATTTTTTTCCTGCTTTTTCAAGTATATCTAAGCAATTTAGAATGGACAGGACAGCACAGTCTTATTGTACAGGAGACAGTGAAATGACAGATGAAGATGAATGATACACTCATAAAAATAGAGAATTTTGAATTTCCCTTCCTCTGTAGATTTAATTTAAGTCACATCCTTCAATATTGTATGGATGTGGTTTATACTAAAGAGCTTGAAAACAATCCCTAAGCAGTGAACTGAACACTTTATCATTCAAAAATGTAATACAAAACTAAGTTAAAAATACAAGATATGAAAGATCTGTGAAAAAAAATAATGGTCATATGCTCATAGCTCCTAATGACAAATGATGTCTCAAATGTAGACTGAAAATCACTTTCCTTTTGCTTATGATGAGTCTTTCCATTTTAAATTACTGAAATAGAAAAAGAGGTCTTGAAATATTTCTAATTACAAGGAACTTCTGAATTGGAAAGATATACTTCATTCCTTTACGAACCTCTTACTGGCTTTCTAAGAGATACACCATGTGCCAATTTCAAATGTAGCAGATATGGATTCCAACTCTCTCTAGATAGCAGAAGTTTGTATGCAGCTGGGCTCTGCACATTAGCAAAAAATAAATGGTTATTTGAAACCTAAATGCATGGGTCCTCTGTATTTTTTCTTCGGATGCAGTGTAAAACATAAGAAAGGTTTACATTTGATCATTTGATCTTTCAGCATGAAAGGCATTGTAGGACTGAGTGAAGGAGCCTCCCCCATCAGCACAGGTTGTGGGAATGACCCTGTTCCAGCCCTTCTCTCAGCTCCCACTGTAATGGCACTCCTCTATAATGGGAACAAAACACACAGGCAGAGTAGGGAATGCTAAAACTGTATTTTCCTTCTCATGGTCCATTAACAAAACATACGTCAGAGAGGTTTCAATTTACAGAGCGAGCCAGGCAGGCCTAAGAGCACAAAAATAGAGGAAAATCAAAGAGGTAGTTTAAATTCTGTCTCTTCCCCCAGTCCCTACAATGGCTACTGTGACTGAAAACAAAGCACATGGTTTATGCCACTACCAGATAGGATTTGGAAGTTTAAAATTTGGAACTTTTAAGTTAGCATCCTGTGAGCAGTAGTTTATTCGAGACATTCAAGGCTTCATTCTAAATTATTTTGCTCTATATTTCTATGATGATTACTTGAAAACAAGCCTACCAGTGAAAAGAGTCAAATAACAACAGCTTTTTTGAGCTCTTGATCCATTTTCTGTTTAGGAAACTAGCGTCAGACATTTCAGGAAGCAACACGGAAGTGAAGTACAAATGTGGAGATACAAATCAAAATGGCTTTTGAACAACCAGGTCAGAAAACTGACCTCCTCTTACGTGTGTTCCCATAGTAATGAAGAGATTAAGAGTATTTTCCTTCCTATTGTAGTCATAAAACTTCAAACTTCACACTAAGGGACCCTGAATGATGCCTACCCACTAGATTTTTTTCCCCCAAATGGATTTCAGGTCACACTGCAGTTCTGCCTCTTGTCTACAAATAATCAGCTTTGATATCCACCTGGAAAGACTAAGGCAGGCATTGTGTCTATGCAAACCCAGGCATGTAAGTGACAGTCCTAAATAAGGAGCATGGTCACTGCCTCCATCCAGTGAACAGCCTCCTGGAAATCCTTAGCCATCTTTGCAGAGGCACACAGGACTTAGGTGAAAAGTGTCTGACAATAAGGAACAACCACAAAAGTGCTACAAGTTTAAACCAGATTATCCATTTGAGGAAAATGCAATGGAGTTACTAATTTCATGAGATTACTCAGATGCTTGCAAGTAGGCTTATTTACACAGACTTCACAAGATCAGAGAGCCTGAAATTTCAGAAGGCTTGTATTGAGCTTGTCAGGTAATAATATTAATTTTCCATTTCTGTCAGCACATAACTACAGGGTGTAACAGATATCAACGTTGATTTACCAACCAGAGTTTTGTTTTCCTATTTCTACTAATCATACTCTGCCAGTATAAGGTGCAATTGCTCGAACCAAACCATACATAAACTAGTCTACTCTACTCACTCACTTCAGCACACTACTGATTTTTTTTTTTTTTTTTTTGCCAAGATATTGACTTTATCAGCATACGTTGAATCAGCTTAATATGTTTTGGATCTGTTGCCTGTGGTCCTGTCTGAAAGCACAGGTTGAACACTCCTGTCAGTTCCATCTCTTTCCATACCAAACGCAGTAGAATGAATAGAGTGATGAGATAATCACAGAAGATAACATTTGGCCCCAAACTGATAAGCAGTCCAGTCACTCTATCCAACTGCACAGTATTTTATATGACAGCTTTGTTTATGGCTGAATGGAGATAGCTGTAAGGAGAAGTGGCTTCCTGGTAAAGCTTAAAGCAAAAGCCAAAGAATAGTGGTTTCATAATTGTACAAATGCCTCCAGATAAATACATACTTAAAAACATTTAATAATTGCAAGTACAGCCTTTTCAAAGGAAAAAAGAAATACAAAGGTAGAGAAGAACAACCTATGAGCAACAGTAGCTTTATTTTGGGGGAAAACATCAGTTTCAAAATACTCAGATTAAAGTTTACCCAGAAATTACTTGTGCAGGTTTTGAGATTCCTAGAAAGTGGTTAGATACCTGTGAGGTGCAAACATAGGCTCTGCTATCAATACTGAAATGAGTCACTCTCCGGTTCTGATAAATGTTCAAAGGCAGGTTTTTTGCATCGGATCTGCAAAGAGTGCATTTTTCACCAGTAAAGGTTGTTGTTGTGTATTCCCCAGGTACATTCTCACAGATACCCATGGCTAAGTGGTAATGTAACCTGCATTGGAGAGAGTGTGTACCAATGCCTGTATACAGGGCCACACGACAGCTTTGTACAGAGGTATGTGTGTCTCCATACAGCCTGAAGAGCTTCTGCTGCCCGGTCACTTAACAACAAGTCCATACCACAGTAAATATCCCTTGGGATCTTAAAATGTCCCTCAGCGTGGATATTTTGATCATATTTTCCTGGTCTTAAAAGGGAAGTTTCTGTGATTCTGTGATTCCTTTATAAACAAAAACTGCAAATAAAAGGCTAATTCTGCAAAATATGTCTCCCTGGGCCCCACTGATGCTGTCTGCATGAAGAGAGCAAAATGTCTTCCCAGATTTGAAGCTGACTCCAGCTGTGCTGCCTTAACCACTATGATTCCCAGGATTACACTACCTAAACCCCCACGTAGAATGATGATTACCACTTTCCCCTCTTTATAAAAGTTACCACAGAGATGGGGTTATCAGCCACTGAGTCTGGCTCTGCTTTACAGCATGTCTCCTAGAATGCTGCTGTGGCAATATACAATGTTGCTTAGTGCAGCTCTAGGGCCCTTCGCAACATAAGGATAAATGCTTTGCATTTTATTTCTGCCAGATACGGATTGTATAATGTAACTGCAGCTCCCCATCATCCTCAAATAAAATAGAAAGGCAACCTGAAGGGACGCTGCCAATTGATTCTGTATCCTGTGTAGGGCTGTTTTTCCTCCTGTGTTTCTAGGAAAAACAGATGACTCGACAGAAAGAGGGGATGGGGAAAATCGTAGGAATTTCATCTCAGAAAATAGGGCTCATCTCACCTGTCAGCTATCTAGAAGAAGGGAAATCCAAGACAGACCCACAGAATTATTCATCCTCATCTTGAGGGAGGTGGGTTCAACTACAACCTGGAGCTGCCTGCCGCTGTTTCTGTCCCCTGAAAGAACTAAGATAATTCATGTAGATTAAGGGGCAAGCCTTGAGATGGCTGCAGTTAAAGATGTAATTAATACGACCCATGCACTGGAGCCTACTTCTTACATAAAAGCAAAAAATGTAAATTCCAGTGAGTACATGACAGCTTCTAATTTCCTTTTAATATAGGTTGCAATTACAAGCAGCTTTTTATACCCAGTCTTTCTAATCTAGGATTTAAATGATGAGTTCTTGCTTCTTCGCTGGCTGAATAGATTTTGCTTTTATTTACAAACTGAAAATCCTCATGCATGGTCATAATATTTTTTAAGTGTAAAGGCATAATTATGTGTATGAATAGGCACCAGAAAACAAGGCTTCAGGCTGGAAGGAAAATGAAGCTCTGCAGGGCTGAGGGATTATGGCCTTGTAGCTGCAATAAGAAGAAAGAGAAGAAGGGAATTTTAAAGATGCCTGCTGATAAATTCTTTTGTGGTCCTGTAAAACAGTGATATTTGCTCTGGAGCCAGATACGTGCAAGTATAAATCTAGGAAAAATGCCAAACAAAATTATTTCAGTTTGGGGAACTGTTTCTTGGGCAGAATACTAAAAATTTAAAGTCCCCCTCTGCAGCTTTCTCTTTCTATTTCTCTGGCATTATCACAAAATGCATTACAGCACAATGGCAGCGGCATTTTTGCAGCCATGTAGCAGAGCATTATTAGCTGGTGTGAGCCTGCCTGCTGCTTCTCCCTCAGAACAGAAGAAAGGTTTACATGCATGAAGAGCTAACTGTTCTCCAAGAGCTTCAGCTGCTCTGATGCAAACTGTGGCCTCTACTTTTCAAGCCTGCAGTTTCTTCAAAAAGAACAGGTAGACACCTTTAGTGTCAGAGGTGACTGAATGAGAGTAGAACCAGTATTTCCCAGCAACAAAGGCCAAACAAGAACCAAATGAGTATTTCAGACCAGCAAGCAAAAGGAATAGCGCTGGGGGAAAGCAACAACAGGCAAGGAATGTAAAAGAGAACTTTGGGAATAACACCCGACACCTGCAGCCTCACTGGCAGGCAGCTCTCTGCAAAAATGACTCATACTAATTTGGAAGTGTAGAGGAAAAGCTTTGGCAGCACAGCGAAGGAGGCAGCCCTCATTCCACAGAACCAAAATTCTGTTCTTTAGAAAACAGTGTATTCAGTGTCATTTTAATCTCACCCAAGATCAGGAAGGGAAAGCAACAGCGGGTGAAGGGCTAATCAGCATCCCCCAGCTAATAAGTTACTGAAGAGGTATAGTGTCACTCGCTGATAAACAGATAATTTCAGATTTATTAAAAGGCTGTAATTACTCCAAGTCATTTCTAGAAGGAAAGGATGGCACTGGGGTGTTGTGGAGGAGGCGGCAGAGATGACATTTCAAGAATTGCTCTGCTTTTTTTTCCCCCCAAAACTCCTTTCCTTAATTTCTGAGAGCAAGACTGCTCCATAATAGAAATAACAGCTGAAAAATCTCAACATGAGGAAAAAGCAACACGTGGGCAATGTTTGGCAGTAGAGATGACGGTGTCCAAAATTCACACCTAGTATGATATGCAGAAAAGTCTCCAACCCTATTTCCATTACTGCAGGAGCTCATTGCGACTTTGGCTCTCTGCTGTTCTTGGACAAAAATCAAATTAAATTGCAGAAAAAGGACACTTCAGATTGCCACCATCTGTTTTATCTAGCATCCATCATTCTTAAAGCTGCAACACTGTGGCTTCAAACAAGAATATTCCTGAGAACATATTGAATTAGGATTATTTTTCTTTTCCCCCTTCATTTCTTGGAAATAATAATAAGCAAAGAAATTTCAAGTGTTTCCCCTTAAAATAAAAAAAAAAATCCCCAATATTTTTTCCCAAATACCCAGCATGACTGCCTATTCAAATACAAAGAAGAAAATAAAATGGAGACCATCACAAACTCTCACTTGATCCATAGCACTCAAAGTGTCAGAAATAGGAAAGCCACCGGATGAGGAGGTAGATTGGGATGCTGGAATCAGCATTCCAGATCAGCAGCAAAGGTGTCCAGAATACGATTTACAGATCTTTTTCGATGGCTTTTGTAAGTCCTAGTTCCCACATAAGCCACCATAAAACAAAACAAACAAACAAACCTTTCCAATCTTTATTTCTCCCTAATATGGAAGGAGGAAATTTCTAGGTAATTCAGGTCAATTTCAGAAAGAAATACATTGACTCTTTTTTCACTCAGTATCTGTAAATTACTTGGACAGATAAAAATTGCCATTTTTTTTTCAGAAAAGAAGGAGAAAACTCATTGGTCTTTATATGGAATAATGTCAGCAGTGCCTATATGAAAGCCCTGAGAGAGGGCCCCAGCTGGAGCTCTCAGCTGTACAACAGAGAAACCAAATGCCAGGTGGACCAAGGACTCCTTGGTCTTCTGGGCTCCGAGTGCTTTGAAGTTCCTGGAAGCTATAAAAGCCCATACAAACCCCCTGGTACTGAAGAAGTGACTGTTGGTGGGATCTACAAACTCCCTCCAGGCAAAGAAGTGTGAAATGACAAAAACCTCATTATGGTTCGCTGTCAGTTTGCTAAAACAGACAGCGTTCCACAAATCATTCCAGATGTGATGAGTCACCCTTTTCTGACAAAAAAATGGCTTAACTGGAGAACTGGAGAATATCCAACCTATTCTATTCTTGGGATGCCTAGAAATTCCCTTGCACTAGATTTCCTCTTGTTCTTTGACCTACAACAAAGCACAACCACAGCTAACAGAGCTCTGAGCAGCGTGCGTAAGTTGGTCAAGCCTCAAAGCTCGTTTCCCACAAGTATCTAATTTCAAGGAGCACCACTATTTTCAGGCTCGAAGCACCTTCAGCACTGCCCAACAAATGTGCTCTCTCCTTTTTGCTCCAATTGCTAAAAATCTTTGCCTTCAGAAACAGAGCTAAAGAGCAGAGGAAATAGAAAGTCCATTTAATTAAAATTCATCCAAATGCAGTATGCTTTTCAGAATGACTGGTATTTTAAACCTCTCTAAATGTGTCCTGCAATCTAATTTTGGCAGTTGAAGAGTTATATATCAGATTTACAGTAAATGGAAAGAAGTTAATGATTCCCTGATTTTTGTGAATCATCATGTTCTTAAATGCAAATTTTGACAAGCCTAGCCACAAGAAACACTGTTTTCTGCACTTGTTAGAAATGAGCATTGCCTCATGTAACTGTGTGCTTGTTAAGTGCTGCACCCATCTGTCCATCTAGTTGCCAATAATATGGTTAACCAAGCATGACAGTGGAACGGCAGTCTCAGACACATTTAGTTCCTAGTAATTCAGTAAAGGTAGAGAACAAGGAAGATTCAGGCAGCCTATTAGTATCTCCTGTGAGAGAAAAAGATGCACTCCTTATTAGATACTCGAAAGCCTGCAATATCTAAGTGTCTACAAATGATCCCCCTGCTGGAAAGGCTGGAGCAGGACCTTGAATTCTGGACTGTGAAGTCAACCACCAAAGAAATTGATTTGAAAATGTTTCCTTCCCTTGAATGCCTATGGAAAAACTGGATTTTTTTTTTTTTTTTTTATAGCTGAAAACAGGAGAATGCTAAGTTTTATCACAATAGTCTTCACATTCTACTACTTGTTTAGTACAAAAATCAGTGTGATTAGGAGGCTGCCAGTTTTGGTATCAGACTATGATAGCTTGTGCAAGACAAGGTGAAAATAGCTTGCATGGGCAGCTATATTCTACTATCAGTCAGATAAGCAGAATATTTAACATCATCTTACAGAGAATGTTTCATCTGATGTAGGCATAGCTTGCAGTTATTTTGGTGAATGCTTTGTAAAAACAATTCATGGCAGAAGAACAGAGGAGCAGCAATATTATCATCCGTGTTGACTCTCAATGTAGCAAAACCACTGATTATACAACAAGCATCTTTTTTTTTTTTTTTTCTCATACATTACACAAAGCAGAAATGGGGAAACCTGAAACCTGCAGCAAGTAAGAAGAGAGCCAGAGAAGACATAAAAAAGACCCATCCCAATTGAAATCATTTTATCACATCTTAAGAGCAGGATATTTGAATCGCTAAACGCTAAGAATGAATGCAAACCATCCCAGATCTTTAAGAAATTGACACATTGTTTAAAATCTGAAAGCACTCAGCACAGGACAAATTTGCATTTCCATAGTCCTGCCTGCTGAGATGATCTTAAATGAAACAGTGGGATTCACATACCTAATTTTGTGCAGGAACTATTCAAGTCTCCTCTAGTTAAATGTATAGTATATTCAATTATTTTTATGCCTCCTTATTTGCAAAATGCTAATGCTCATTAAAAAAAAATAAAATTGAAGCAATTCAGCTTCATTCCTGTCAGGAAATTAGCATGAAACGACAGCCAGCTTTTCTAGAAAAGTGTTGTCTTAACTGTTCTGATGTGCTTAGCAGGATGACGCAGTGCAATCGAGGTTGTTGGTGACAAAATGAAGAGAGGGAAAGTGACAAAATGGGAACTCTGACCTTATGGTTTTAAATTCTTCCTTATTTAGCAGAACATTTAAACACCTGCCTTGCTTATTCAAAGTCTGGCATATATCCAGGGTACATCTAGTATTTATTTACACAACTTCTATAATATCCAAGTGCTTCTCAGTTATTCCCTTCACGACCACTATCTCATGATAGTGAAATATTGTTCTTTCAACCACCGTAGAACTGAAGTCTTATGAGTTTCCACTTTTTGTGACTTTCACTTGTATAGGCCCATTGCCTTGCTCAAGAGATCTAGAATAGTTTGCGTTGCCACTGCTCTTGCCTGGCCACGCAACTGCATCCAGTCAATTAATTTCACTTAATGCAAATTTTGAATTCACAGACCTTCATTCTTCCCCATTCAAAAGGGTCTTCTAGCATATGCCATACTCACCTGCCCTGTGCTTGATGTGGCCGTTTCCTTCCTTAGAACTTAGCACAGATCACATTCATTTTCAGTGCTGTTTTTAAATTCCTCTAGATCCTCTAGAAGATCAACAACTATTTCACGTGGGATAGAGGAACGTTGGTGTAGAGGACCCAGTTATCCTCCAGGTCCCGTGCAGTCTCTCTTTTGAGAGAGATGCTGAGACATCTTACATGCATTTTAAAGTACTGTTATAAGTGGAATAATCTCAAACCCTGCGTAACTATCCATTTTGTCCAGGAAGAGATCTAGTTATTCCAGTCCAGGAAAAATCTCAGGATTGGTCTAGCAGGCAGAAAGGTGTGTAATCAGGGAAACAGGATGCTGAAACAGATCCAAGAGTCAACCACACTAGTTAATGTAGTTGAACAAAGCAGGTTGAAGAGTTCATACTAGGGATTCTGTACAACTCGTATGACCTTTTTTTTCCCCCATGCTCAAGTTAGCCTGATTCCCTGGACTGAATGTTCCCACATTTCAATGAGGCTTACTTGAGGCAAGGTAATTCCCAGGCCCAGATAAGCTCTTTATGTCTGCACAAGATAGACACTGCCACAAAACACCTAAGCATTGTAGCATTTAATGCTTTTTGTTTGCAAATGGCAATAAAGGATTTGTGGCTGGTCACCAGATGGCTCCAGAGAAGAGCTGCTCATCAAATTCAGATTTCACTATAACCACTGGATTATCCTTTCTCTGAGAGAGGGAGACTTAAAGTTGATTGATGTATATGTGGCAAATGGGAGAAGTGGTTATCTAGACACTTGGAGCAAAGGTAGAAAATAGGCTTAAAATGTCACTGCTAACTATTTCTGTGAAATGATCCATTACTAAGTGTACTTTTTCCTTTACATACCATATCTGAAAGGGGGATTATGTTCAAAATGTCATTTTTAATTGTATATTCTATTCTTGACTTTGCAACATTTAGAATGAACTCCAACTCTCTTCCTCTGAAACGTGAGATTGTAGTCTTCCCATCGTGTAGCATAAAATGGATTATTTACAGTTCTAGGATTTCTTTTTAATTAGTGATCCCATAATGTCCATCTTTATAAATGATCAATACTTTGTACTTCCTTAAAAAAATGATTTTTATATAATCATTTGAATGGTAGCTATGTAAAAGTGAGCAAAACCGAGCTATTTCACAAGGTAAAAGCAGGACATAGAAGGAATGAGTATGCAAACTTCTCCATTAGTTCATTTAGTATTTGGTCCATATGCTCTCACATGGAGTTTACACACAAAAAGCTAATTTAAGATGTTTCCTTTACCAGTGCACAAACCAACCACAGAGAGCACAAACAGGAAGAGATATATGGGCTGTACATCAGAAAGAGTGAACACAAGGTGAATTCCAGAAAAATCTTTAAAGGAAATGTGTCACTTTCTGCCATTCAAATACATTTATTTTAACTGTAGGAAACTTATGACTGCTGTAATTACGTCAGATTTTTTTTTTTTTTGCTAACCTGAAAACCAGAATCCCTAATTTAAGTGCAAATTTTACCATAACTGAAGAGAACTAGACACAGAAAGAGCAGAATATTTTCATTTTCTGATGTAAGGACAGAAGCTGCAGTTGTTTCAAAGGTAGTATAAAACTTTCACATCTCTAATTAAGGGCCATGCAGGAAAAGGTTAAGAACTCAAAATCTGAAATAACCATTAGCTGTGCTTAGACTGGTTATATGCAAAAGGATTTCTGTTGTATTCTGTTTTATGTTGGACTTGTTGATTAAGACTAAGATCACACAATTAGAGAACATTTTGGGGCAGGTTTCTTGTCCCAAAGAAGCCTGCCTGAAAAAGTCACCATTACTAACACTGCCTTCCTTCCATTGCTAATGGCAGCAATTCTGGGGTAATGAAGCATTTTCATTTTCAAATATTTACATTTTCATGGACAGGGAATGCCACAAAACATTAGGGAGAAAGCATTTCATATAACAGTGAAGGCAGTGTTTGAGGCAGAGCAGTGACTATTACAAGGCAACTTAACCATTTCAGGGTATTCAACTGCAATCTGCAAGCATAGTGGCTCACTTAGTTTTACGTTGCCCTAAACAGCTAACAGGCACAGCAAAACAAATATGGCCTACAACAAAGAACCACGCGAGAGAAGGTTTACAGATAGGAAAGGAAACAACCAACCTACAAGTACAAACCTCTCAATCTTGGAGACTCCTAAGGAATGGGAATATAACAAAGTTTGGGTTTTTTTTTTTTTTTTTTTAAGATATCATTTCTAATCTTCCACATGAGGACAGGTGTTTGAGGCCACCTTCCAAGTCAGCAGGGTCTACCTGTTTACTACCAGAGGATAAGGAACTTAAAGCTCCTTTGCATTCATTTTGGTTCTTTAGATGCCATTTTCTGGTTTAATGCTTTTGCATTATATTATATTATATACATATATTATATATTTATAAGTATTTATTAAATTCTGTTTTAAATCCAAGATAGCATAGTCAAGGTAGTACAAAACAATATAATTACACCAAGAAAGTTTTTTTTTTTTTTTTTAATTTCTAACTGGAGATAACAGCTCAATCTACCAATTCAAAACATGCAAATACAGTGAAAATTACCTTTTATTTGTATGATTGCCATTGAGAATGACTTGGGTATTCAAAACAAAGAGTCTCTTCTGGTACTTAAAATTTTAGATGGCAACCATTATTAAGAAAGTATTAATGCTTACTGCTTTGACCATAAATAGAAACATGCAGAATCAACATCTAATTCAAAAATTTCTTTGAGGTGGCTAAATGTTTATATTCTCATACAGAAGAGGTAATGATTTGCATAAGCTGAGTGATATCTCTTAAAAGTAAATTGCAACTGGAGAATTCTTGTATGTCATTTTGCTCATTGCTCTACCATGTTGTATATCAAATAGAAATTCTTAGACTCTGAGGACTTACACTGGGTCACAGTGAACAACTATTCTATGAGGGCAAATTATCTGGAGTACTTTTTCCATTTCCATCCATACTTCCCCCCTTCAGTCTCAACTCATACACTAAGCAACTTCCATGTTTTCTATCAGGAAAGGCTACGTTACTGCATGATTGCTGTGGAAAAAAAATGCAAATCAAGATTTCAGCACCAATTGAAATTGAATTTTTTCAAGTAATTTTGTCTTAGATGCATAATTTTCTTCAAGAAAATATGTTTAGTTGCTGTCTTCCTCCACCTCCCCTCAGATTTTTGGAAATCACGTTGCAGGGAGAAAAAAAAACACACAAATGATTTTTGGAAATGTTAACACCTTTGCATTTAAACAGCATTATGATCTACTTCCTCCTTTTCTCTACTATAAACCTAAGAACTCAGTTATGACCAACATGATCATGTCATGTTTTGGGATATCACCAACTGTCCACGTTGAAAGCTAGCTTTCATGCTTATCACAATGCTGAATCCAGCTTATCCCACTACTAACTGGCAGAGCTGAAGGTAACTGAACAAATTGAAGTGACTAATCAATTCCTTAAAGTTATTTTCTTTATTGAAACATAGGTTTGCCAGGCTATTTCAGCTAACCTCATCATAACAACATCAGATCTAACTTTCTGAAACTGATCTGCATTCATGTCAACCGATGTATTTCACCCATTCCAGTATTAAGACCATCGAAGAAGTTTCTATAAAAGTAACTAGCCACTGATTGATCTTTTGTCCTGAGATGTCCCTGTGTTCTCTCCTCCCCTCAGAAACATAGATACAGCCCTGGGTGCCTGCCCATACAATTTTCTTTCATCTGAAAAAAAAAAAAAAAAAAAAAAAGCCCCACCAAAAACCCCACACGGAAACCTGCTCCAACATCCCTTTTAAGAGACTTGTATCCTTTGGAGAAATGTGACAGATAGCAATGTCAGTAAATTGTGCTTTGGATACTTAGAGTTCCATTTTCTTAATGCTTACAGAGTTTTATCTCTGGAAGCTAGCACCTGTTTGCACGTCAAACATTTCATTGTTTCCACTCCTATGATCAATTTGGTGTCAAATTAGATACTGTCAAACCTTCTGTAGCTTGAGTGAAATAGGCGTTAAAGAGATAGAATCTGCATTTTGAACTTGAGCCACAACAGTTCTCTAAACTTCAATTAACATTTCTGAGCTCACTGTCTAACTCAGATTACCATCTAACCTTATGGGTCAGATTTTGAACATGTTTAACAAAGAATCTCAGTAGAATTTTCCATAATGCAAGATTGATGCAAAACTAGTATGTGAAACCTCACTCTGCTCCCTTAGAAGATTCTAGCACAGCAGTGAGGTCAAAGAAGCTGTAAAACATCAATCATTTTGAGTTTCAGAGTTGTTTCTAACCACCAAGTGAAATAATAGCACAAGATACTGTTCCCAGTAGGCTGCTCTAATGTCCAGTGCTGTTAAAATTACCAAAAGGCCAAGCAGGAAGCTTGTGTTCTAAGTCAGAACATCATAAAAAAGGGAAGGCAAAGGTAGAAAGTGAACTTTTAAATAGCCAGAAATGTATGCGAAAGGGAAAAACATGTGAGATGCATTTAGTGAAGCATCGCTCTTTTGAAGAAAATGTTTTCTTAGAACTTTTCTCATTCTAGAAAACAAAACCATATTTTGGACAATAATCCCCAGTACTTTTTGTGTTCAAGTCATTTATGAAGAAAAAAAGAATTTTGATCAGCAATACACAGAATATAGCTCTGCTCCCCAGAGGTCAAGCTGATAAGCATCATATGCTGATTGTTACCCAGTGCACATCCTATATCTTTCAGCACAATCAAGCAAGAGGAACTCATGGCTTTATCAGTGTGATTTGGCTGAATGTTTATGGAGCAACTCTGTAAGTATGTATCACATCCTCAAGAGGGTTTTAGCATGGTTTGATTTCTGATGAGGTATTGCTGAGACAGAAGTTAACTACACTTGTTGGCGCACATCTGCAAAGTAGCTTTTCTCACGCCTTTTGACTTCACTCTGAACTACTCTTTAGGAAGGGGCTTTGTTCAGAGGTGTAAGAATCCTCAGTTTTTTCCAGAAGTTAGTGAGGTAGTATTTTTTAATTATCATTACTTTTACTTTAAAAACTACTGCTGCAGAATGCTAATTTTTTCTATGCTTATCTCAGCTGATTGAGTGTTCTGCTCTGATCTGTGCAGAGAACACCACTCACATCAGGCCAATCTCTACATCAACAGTTACTTATGTCTCTCCATTACTCCACTTTCACCAGCTTGTCTATTATATTAGAACATGTCACTAGGGATAGCATCAATTACGTGAGGTTATGCTACATCTGTGAGCATAATGTAAATCTGGGGTTGGGAGAATGGGATTTTCTCACAACTGTGGATTAGGGAAAAGGCAGCTTGACAAGCATGGGTAGTAGACAGTAAATTAGAAACATAGAAATCCCTAGATTTATGAATTACTGTTATTCGAATAAGTCATGTTGCCACAAACTTATACCAAGCAAATATGCAGTTACATTGCTTGAATAAGTCAAGGGCTCTCTTTGCTTATGTATTCAACGGCACTGGAAGATTGATTTATGTATGAAATTAAAAAAAGAAAGTATATATAAAAGCCTTAAAAGTACTTCAAATACTCTATTGTGTAGACTGCAGTGCAAAGAAGTCTACTTTTGAATGAGAGCACCCAGTTGGGGTACGGGAAAAAAACAGTTTTTTGTTGACTTCATAGCACTGAAGAAGCTGTCACATTCTCCAGACAGTTGAAACCTGTCAGGAGAGCCAGGAGAGAACGACTGTGCCAAAACATTTCCCTTAAATCATGTGGCAAAAAAAACAAAAAAAAGACATAGCAAAAGCTTCAACAAATCTGAGTTGACACCAGCTTGGCGTTTGCTCCAAAACTCTATTTTACTTCTGTTTTACAAATCACAAAGCTGTACTCACTTTTTGTCAAGGTGCTTTTCATGCAGTAATACTTTTATGATCATGGATACTAGGAAACAATATAAACTCAGTGAGAGAAACCAACACCTGCAACTTCTTTGTCCATGGGTGCAGAATAAAATGGTAGAACTCAAAGAAATGTACTGTGGCATTTAGTCTGCTACAATTCAACTACTGCTATGAAGAGAGCTTTTGAGAAACTAAAACAATAATGTTATTATTGTTACCAAACAATACTGCTCAAAGAATTGGTGCTATATATAAACTCGTAAGAATGTTTTCATCAAGTTGGGAAGCCAAGTCTTTGTGAGACTGAAGAGAAGTTTTAGTAACTGAACAAGCGTTCATTCTACATTGCATTCCCCAAGGGTTAGAAAAACAGCAGAAGGCTACATATTTTAGCATTTTTTTCACATGCAGAACTAGAAAACTGAAAATATATCTTTGTTTTATAGAATTTTGTTTAGCCCTCAGACTATTGAGCTATTCTTCAAATGCCTTTCACTAACAAAGACTTAACATTTAACAGAGAATCAGTCAAATTCCTCAGGCATTAGATGCATGGTTGATTTTTTTTTTTTTTTAAGCCTGCATTTAATAATTAAAACAGTGCAACTAATCCACAATACGAAGTATTTTGGAAGCATATAATAGGGTGTATAACACAGCTGTCAAGTAAAGAAGAGCTTTTCTCATCAAGAATCACTTCAATATACGAGCATCTCCAGATCCCCTCCAGCTAGAACACACTTCCACATAGTTGGAGATTTTTAATATTTCTTAATAGCTCATATAAATCACAGGATTTCATAACAGAACAAGATTTCCTAGGGTTCATTTAACACTTGCAGCAAGTTGCCAGCATGTATTACCTTGTCAGTGTCTATAGGTAAGCAGTTTTCATTCAAGAAATGTAATGGTAACAGGTTTTGTATCTTGCCGGTCATTCTTTTGTAAGATTTACAATTCCATACACCAAGTGACTCAGGGTTTTAGAATATAGTTACAATAGACGTATAGAAAGGACTGTGAAACTTGCAAATTTATGCGAAACAAACCTCAGCGAACCAAATATTGAGAACTTAATATTGAGAAGGTCCTATTTCCCTTTTTATTATCTATATGAAGGACACGTGCTAATTTCCTCACATCTGTACTGCATGATCAGAACATGCAAATCTCACAGAACATTGCTAGCAGGCTCCAAAAGAGTATCTGTTATTCTATGAGCCTGAACAGAATCAAAGTCTTCTTGTACTGATTTATACCCTCAACTTCCAGTCAATAAATTAATAAATGTTGTTAATAATATTCTCTTATTTTCCCCAAATTTGTGTTGCTTCAGTAAATAAATGTTCCTCTCATTCAGTTACGGAGGAAAAAAAAAAAAAAGGTCATCTGCGGCATAGAAAAACAGCAAGAGTTCTTCTTCTGTCAGGTATTTCAGAAACCATGACTAGGGACACCACCATTCAGGACTACAATTGACCATATCTGCTGCTCTTCATGGTCATCGGCTTCCCGTAGGGTGAAAACTAAGTCAAGTTTGAAACCTTGCAGGTGAATCCTGAGAAGCAGTGATTATTCCTAACTAAAAAGGTTTGGGCAGCTCATTGCAACAATAATGGATCACAGGGGTGGGAAGTTCCAGTGTGCAGTACTGGCCAGTCAGTCAGTTCAGTACCAAGATACCACTGGATACTACTTTGTCAGGCCTTCTCTTCAAGTTTCATCAGTCTTCATAGCCCCTCAGTAACAAGAAGAAAAAAAGACCTTAAGGTTCACTCTCTAGTACTGAAAGAAGAACCAATCGCTCAATTATGAATTGGAAAATGGGTGCATTGTAGTATGGAGGATTCTACTTCATTTTTAATGCCTAAAGATATTAAAACATGGGGAATTTCATTTGTACTGCTGCTGAACTACACATTCATATAATGCCTACATTTGACAGATAGCATCTGTTAGCACCTTCTTGTTGAGTCATGAATCACGGTGAAACAGAACCATTAAAATTAGTCTCTTAAAGAGCACATAAGGTCTTTGCCCTTGCCTCCTACAAAAACATCTCCACAGATATTCTCAAATCACACAGGAATATTTCGGCACATAATCAAATTAGATTACAGTAAAACAATTGCTTCTGCAATGATTTAAAGGCATGACTGAGGCCCTCCAACATTTCTTCAACCCTCTGAGAGAATTAAACACTTTCTCTGAGAAATTCTACCCACACCCCATCTTTTCTTGGTACTCGAGATTATCAAATGAGAAAAGTATAGTCAAAGAGATCAGATATCAAACTATAAGACATTGTTTTGGTCTAAAGCTGCTGACTGTAGGTCATCTTAGTTGGTATACATTCTCTCACAGACTGAGAAACCGCTTCATAATGCGCCTGCATTCACTTCATTAGTGAAGATACACAGCTAGACACCAAGATCAACACTTCCTTCTGCTCCAAATGGGTGGCATAGGAGGAGATCCTGTGGGCTTTTATCCACATAAAAAATGCTTCCACTTAGTTGGCTGGTTGACTCCTTGTTCTTACCAACTTCAATAAACACTGTCATTACGCAACCCTTACGTTCTCTCCCTTGTCTTTGCTTAAGCTGGGACTGTGTGCTTCATTTAGATTAAGTCACAGAATGCTTCGCTTTTGGCTTTGGTGGGAGAGGTATCCTGCGTGAGCACATAGTGAGCTCTATCTCTCCTGAAATTACAGCATGTCAATGCATTTTCTGCAGCTCCGTAAAAAGACTGTAATCTTAATACAGATGCTTGTTGTAGATAAGCAGAGAATGGCATACTTTCTGCTGATCCTAAATCAAAACACTGTTATCTCCTCAAGGTATTAAATGAACTTTGGTCTTCTTTACTAGACAATGTCAGTATAAAAAACACTCCCCTGCCAGTGTAGAGAACTGTAAGCCATTTTGCTTCCTAAAGCCAACACTACCTGCAGTTCTAGTGCAATTGTGTTTGCAATACACAAGAGGGAAGAACAAAAAAATGAAGTTTCTCCAAATATTTCTACTGTGTGCTTATTTTAACATGTGAGAACATTGAATAAACAGAGAGGACTTCGTGTTTCACTGGTTACCAAATTACTTTTTAAAAAGTCAACAAAATAAATAAAAATGAGCCACTACCTCTTCACTTTGCATTCAGATCTAGTAGCAGCTTTCAATGTGTTGTTTTAATTAAGCTTCTAAATTTGTTCATAGGCTGTCAAGGTCACAAGGAGAATTAAAAACAAATACTGGTAATTTATTTCTGATTTTCTTCTTCAGGCAGCTACAACTGACTTGTATGCACAAAAACCCAGCAGGATCCACATGACTGGAAAGGGCATTGGTGATGTTTGACATTGTTTAAGCTTCTGGAAGCACTGATTTGAACTCTGCAGTGCCTCTGGGATTTGTATGAGACACATAGGCTTAGTAACTCAAGCAACACACAGGTATTAGACATGAAAAGCTCACTACTGAACTGCATGCATGATTTATGCAACAATAGTTGTTGTAATTTCAATACACATAATAGATTCCTCATCCATATGTACCCCTGGAGACCATACATTAATAATAGCTCATCCACAATTTTCATGGTCATCAATTATTTCGTCTTCCTTTTAAAATTTATTTCTCACTCCTCAGTCTCTACATTTTTTTAGAGATGTAGAAAAGATAATTTCGTAATTATTACAATTTTCTCTGCCTTCCAAGCATTCAGACTGCCAGCTTTCCAGTATTTTTGAGACAAAATAAAAAAAACACACTATTTCCTCAGTTTTAACCATCTCCTAGCAAAAACATGTCAAGGGAGACACACAGTGATCCATTAGGTATGTCAATCAGTGCTAATCATACAGAATCAGAGTTTATCAGCGATTAGTTCCCAACAACCTATCCTGACATTCTAATTTCAGCTCATCAGAAGCTTGGAGAAAGAAGAGCCAGAAATACACCCACACACTTTGATCCCTTTGTGGATTTTTTGTGAAAGTCCAAATTTAGTGGCATTTTCAGATGTGTTGACTTCTAAAAGTTCTTATAAAATGCTCAATCAAAAAAACTATTTACTACAGCTCAGATAAAAAGGAATACAGGGAAGCTGCTCTCAACCATGGGGCAGTCAAGAGAGTTTGTGGACCTAAACCATGATTTCCCAAATTTTGAAATGTTTGGCAGCCTTTGAATTTAATCTTAAGTAACAAAAATCTATGCACAATACCTTTCTAGCTCCAACATTCTTGTTGGAATCTCAATCTGTAATGTACTGCTGTTCATACTGAAACCAAACTGCAGTTACTTAAAAAGTAGAATTGTTAGGGTATATGCTATTTCTGTACCTTATCCTTTTGTTCTTTACTCTCCCTGTACTGAATGTTTTTATACAACAAAACCATTGGTACCTCTCATCCCAATGATGCTGCAGGCACAGACATCAGAACTTTCCTCCTTCTCTCAACAGGTAGCTCTGTAGGGTGGGGTTCAGGTGTGCTGACCTTGCACCAGCTGCCACTGCAGATCAAGTAACAGAAAACATCACTGTATGGAGCTGCCGGTCTATATCTTGGCACAAGCACTTTAATAAGGTTCTGGCAGTGAATATTCAAAGTAAGTCATTCTAATGTTGTGCAAAGTCCTGTAAGCATTAGCAGAGTAATGGACATGGCTCACATGCTGGAGAGTGGCCCTGAATTGAGCTTGTAGGCCAATTGTTTTCCTTCTTGATCCCTCACCTTTCAGGTGCGTTGACCCAAATACAAAGAAATGGAGCACAATTCTACTCCACTGGAAAAAACACCATGATAGTTCTTTTGTGTTATTTTTTTTTTCTTCACCATCAGTTACACGCCATGAGCCAGCAAATAAGCTGTACTGTTTGTCAATCACTTTAAAAATAATTTTATTCAAGTTGCCATATTATCACTATATGTGACCCAGTAAAGCCTACTGCTTTAAGAGACAACTAAAACAGCATTTCTTCACATTTTCAGGCCATCAAAACAATGGTGGAATCCCTGTATTTCCAAATTATATACAGATACATTCTTTTCTGTGGCACTAACTATGAAATAATAACCACCAGACCTAGAAGTCTTTCAAAAGTAGTCAAGCTCATCACTTTGGTACAGTTAAGCATTCCTGCATTGACTTATTTGTCTGCATGGTTTCTCATTTCCTACAGCGGTATTTCTTTTTGCAGTGAGATAATATTGCTATTATATTCTTACTGTAACCTAGAGAGACATTTTTACAGAACCCACTCATAGAATCATAGAACCTCTCAGGTTGGAAAAGACCTTAAATATCATCTAGTCCAACCACAACCTAACCATACTACCTAACAACCCTCTACTAAATCATGTCCCAGAGCACCACATCCAATTGCTTTTTAAACACTGTCAGAGCTGGTGACTCAACCACCTCCCTGGGGAGCCTATTCCAGTGCTTAACAACCCTTTCTGTAAAGTTATTTTTCCTGATATCCAACCTAAACTTATCCTGGAGCAACTCAAGGGCATTTCCCCTCGCCCTGTCCTGCCACCAGTGAGATCAACCTGATTCGCGCTGTAAGCACCATTCAGATATTGGAAAACAGCAATAAGGTCTCCCCTCAGCCTCCTTTTCCCCAGACTAAACAGCCCCAGTTCCCTCAGTCCCTCCTCATAGGGGATATTCTCCAAGCCCTTCACAAGCCTTGCTGCCCTTCTTTGGACGTGCTCCAGCACCTCAACGTACTTCCTCTCTTGAGATGCCCAAAACTGAACACAGCCCTCAAGGTGGGACCTCACCAGTGCTGAGTACAGGGGCAGGATCCCTTCCCTAGTCCATCTCACCACTCTGTTCCTGATCCAAGCCAGGATGCCATTGGTCACCTTGGCCATCTGGGCATACTACTGGTTCACATTCAGCTGACTGTCCATCAGTACACCGAGACCCCTTTCCATCAGGCAGCTTTCCAGCCTCTTCTCCCCAAGCCTGTAGGGTTGCCTGGATTGGTCATGATCAAAATGCAGGACCTGACACTTGGCCCTACTGAAACCCATACAGTTCATGCAGATCTTTATGCCCCCTTGTTAATGGCTCCAAATTCACTAGAACCATTCCCCACCTTTCAGAAATATTATCTACAAAGTATCTTTGTGAAGAGCTTAGAAACTTTTTTTTTCTCCTTGTATGATTGTTACAGTTGGTGTTACAGCTGGAAAGATTATTGTGGTGAAAATAGGAAAAGAAACAAACAGGGAGGAATGCCCACCTGCATCTGAAGAGCAAGGTTCACAGGAAAGACCCCACAGAGGAGAGATCTCTAGAAAGAAACCCTCCCCCAGTGCCAGTCAGCCCTTAAATGGGGTCTAGGAGAGGTGCAGCCAGGCTCCACCCCCTCCATCACACAGCTGAATTGCCTTCACCTGTGCTCCATGGCTGACTCAGTGCTTGCCTCAGGTGGTCAATCAGTGCTTCAGGCCGTGATCAACAGTTCCCATGTGTACGATTAATTTCTCAGAAAAAAATGGTGATGAAGCATCTAAAAGTACTGCACTGTGTATGTAATGTTTGGCAAATGTTTTTGGTTAAAAACTTGCAGAAGTGTCAAAGGTATTTAAAAGTTTCCCTTGAAACATTTTGTTGAAGATAGGAAAAAAAAGCCAAGTAAAAGGGCTTAAAGGGGATCAAGAAACACTAAAAGGCTTAAAGAGCTGCCTTGTCAACATGGAAAACACTAACGCAAGAATGTATCTGGAAAAAAGACATATAACGTAGTACTTCAAGATTGCTACTTAAATACAATTAAGCCGAAAATGAATAACCTTGTTAAATACCAGAAATTGCAATCTTTTGTATCTTACAACCCACAGCTTTAGGAAAAACATAGTGCAATTTCTTTTTTTTCTAAATTACCAGAGGTATTTAGTTTTTCATCTTCTAAAAATGGTTTCTATTCTTTATTATTTTAGTTTGGGACAAAAGGAATGACATATATCACTATAGCTGAAGGAGGTACAGGATTTTCATTTTTTATCAAAGATTTGTAGGAAATAATACAGATCTGGAAATTCAGAAAAGGGAATGAGAAAGGCAAGGTTAATAATTTTTAACTGTAGTGCTACGAGGAAGAAATAAAAAATTAATTTTCATAAAACAGCAAGTTGCCTTTCCATTTTGACATCTTATTCATTCATCTTTTAACCTTCAAAATCTTAGAAAAATTAGGAGTAGGAACAGAGCATTTGGATCAGCGGGGGCTTTCATAGTCGCGCCTTGCTGCTATAAGATACTCTGATTGAAAGTGAATGAGATGCGATTAAGCCTTAGCAGAACTGGCTGTTCCTGAGATACTCAGAGTCTGATGATCTTACTGTGTATTTACATTGGTATTAACTTACAAGGGCCACTAAGAGTTTCACATCTGCAATACCATACCTTTCTACTTCCACGTTAGATGTCATAACACTGACAGAAAGTGGAAAGGAAAAGATATCTTTTTAAAGAAGTCTATGGGGAGATAGCTGCAGATATTCTCTCTCAGCAGTGGCCACATCGTGACATCTGTATAGAGCTCTGCTGTTGCAGAGAAACTGCAAGGAAATCTGCTCTGTTTGCGTTTTGACTCCATTTTTAATACAAGCAAAACCAGCCTAAACATGCGGTGGTGCTCATGTTTCTCTCCATATAGGAAGTCTTCTGTGATAACACCTTTAGGGGTGGCAGTGATATGGATCATTTTGGGTGGTGTGTTGTCCTTCAGTCAAGGCAGGTTTTGGTCTTGCAAAAGAACAGTGCAAGGCAGCCTAAAGAACCAGCAGACTGGGCTCAGATTTGCTCCTCTGTGATGCTGCATTGCTGCTGCAGGCATGCTCAGCAACAGAAGGAGGAAACATCATCTAGAAACATATGGAGAAAGGCAGCCTTATGTGCAGAATTCCCTCACCATCCGTAAGCAATCTTCCAGGACCTGCTGACCCTCATAGGCACTGCACTGTCTTCATAGACATGTTAACCTAAGCCAATATACCAAGGCAGCTAAATCTAGGGGCTAGAGCTAGCTCTGGAAGGTGAAGAGAACAACAAAATAACCTTCAGCTTCCCTTTGCAGTAGCTGTACACAAAGTAAGTATAGTTCAATATCAGGAGCTTCAAACAACTTTCCCACAGTGTTATCTGTGAACAACGCTGGAGGTGCAATTTGAATGAACAGGTGGAGCAAGATCCTTGAGAAATGACAACTGCAGCTGCCAAAAAGCTAACTTCTGTCTTACAGGCCTTCTATTCTTCTCCACAATAGTAGCAAAAATAGCAGCTGGCACAATCAGGGCTCGAGAATCTAAACTATCTAACGTTCATCAAGTTTACTTCCTTGGGCTTGATAGGCTGATGAGCATCAGCAGAAAGTCTTCTACCTCCACACACATTAAACCAATACAATTGAAAAGTAATGTCAAATCAACTAGAAAGTGAAGTCCGTTCACTTTGCTTATTTGAAAGCAACAAACCCATCCACGCTGACCTGAAAAAGGCTTACTATAACTGGGAAGGAAGAAGCAAAGGTATATTTAAAATACTCCTCTGCAATTAAAAATGAGTGCATTTGTTTTTCACGTATGACTATGAAGTATTTGCTCTCTTGACTTTTTAATGTGCTTGACTACAGGAATGCTGACTTAATTGCTATCAATTGTTTTTAAACGCTGCTAATTAGTTTCAGTTTGTTCTGCAGCAAAGCATGCACTCTTTGAATAGTTGACCTTAGTCACATTTTCCTCCCGAAAATTATTTCCATCTCTTGTATCTGGACTATGCAGATAATATGTTTTCAGTAAGTGCTTCGAACAGGAACCAACAGGTGAACAAATGAAGATATTTAGCCAGTACTAAAACACACATATTTGGGTCAAGAAGCAAGTTATATTTTTAAACTCTACCCATAAAAGTACAAAACTGCAACTTACTCATCTCTGAGAGCTGCTGTTGACTCAAAATAAACTTCTTCTGAATGACTGGCTCTGTGTCATCAAAGCAGAAGCTTTAACACACTTAGGAATAAATTATCTCGCACTTTCAACTTCTGTGAAAGTTTGAGTCCTTTGTATTTGTTGCCAGATATGCATGTTGTGCATAGATAAGCTTTGTTGATATGTCACGTAAGCAAGGAAGTATTATTTTCACAAGAAGTGTAAGGGAAAAGGTAAGTATTTTCTGAACTCTCTCTTCTACTTTACTTTTGATAATGTGCTATTTTCCTTTGTCAGAACCTCTAATCCCTACAGTAAGCCACGAAGGTCCTACTTTGAAAAATCCTGTAACTTCTCTACACATTCTGCATGGTGACTTGGGGATGCTTTCTGTGTAAGTACAGCAGTGGTGACCTGCATGATGATTTTATGCTCCTGTTTCAAGACAAGATTCTAACCCATCTCCCTGCACCTAGGCAAACCAATTGAGGAAAAACATAGTGCAAACTTAAAGGTTCTCTCAAGACCATAGGAAACCTTGTATGGCATTTCCAGTCGACTTTGCAGTAGATTTATAGGATTCCACCAAACCAGCGGACAGAAGCTGACACAAAACATCTTCTGCAAGCTTTCATTTCTTTTTCATTGTAATGACTTCTTCATTTATATTCTATTGAAGCAAGCAACTCAGGATTTCCTCTCCCTTTTTTGGGCAGCTTCCTGTCATGCAGCTGCCTTCTGTGATGTCAAAACATGTGAGTTAAATGTGGTCCAAGGATTATTTTGCCCAAGTCCACCAAAATTAATGAGATTTGGATGTTTAATACTTTCAGCATCTCTGAATATCTCAGTTTGAACAGCAAAACCTCCTGTAATAAGCCAACTTTTCCTCTTCCTCAGGCAACTTCTTGACAAGTAAAGATTCAGTATGACTTGAATCTTACATAATGCAATTTACTGAAAGATTTCTGTTACCTTTTCTCCTTTAATGCGGCAGAAAAAGACTTTACTGCATCGAAGTCTTATGCATGTATAATTTCACTGCATGTATAATTACATATAATTCTTGCCTTCCCATCTGAACTAAATCAGTTCTTCTGATGGCAGGCTGTACTCTGACTCTGCATTTGAATAAAGCGTCATTTGTATTGAAAGTGCTGGAATTGGCAGATGGTTGGTCAGTCATTCAGTTTGATATTAATTGCTTCATTGAGATCCCCTTCAGAGAACTGGGGACAAAATACATAGTGTCTTATTACATTAAGAAAAAAATCACATCTGAAATGCTTTAAGGGAAGATTCATCTGCTTGGCAGACAATGGACTTTCTCCCTCAGAGTTAAATCTGACAAGAAAATTCCATGATTTGAAGATTATGCTGTTTTCTTCCTGTTAGTAACCAAAATCATGCATCATTTTGTCTGGAAAAAAGATTCTATTACTTTTTGAGCAATACTTGTAACTGTTGAACTTTTTTTTTTTTTTCCTGGAAAACAGGTATGTAGTTATTTTCATTATTATTATTATTACTATTGCTCAAATATAGAATCATATGTCACCACTCACTTATGAACATGTTTGCCTGCATTCACATGTACATCATAATGGCTCTTGTTGAAGACCATTGCAGTCAGCTGTGACAGGACAGGTAAAATAAGAATATTCTGCACTTGTTTTTAATGACTAGATGTTTGTAACACGAACTAGAGTGAGGGATATAGGTCTGCTTTTGATAAGCTGCGGTGGGTCTGCTGTTGGATCCAAAGCATTTCAGGTATAATGCTTTGGATCAGGGTATTTTGAGGAACAATCCAACATACTTGCAATTATATGCATGCTTCACATCAAGCGCACTTTTTTCCTCAGTATACAGAGAATGTGTGTCTAGCACCTCAAAATCAATATGTATGATTTAATCTCAAATTCCTTACCTGACAGATATGTAAAACGTATGTCTCATAATTTATTTGTTGGTCATTAAAAATATAACTAAAAATATATCTAAATATATATATATCTAAGCTTTCTAAAAGTGTAGCACCCTGTCTTCTGATAGTTACGTATTGCTATTTCCCCCCTAGTAATTACAGAAGGTGCCAAATGATGCCTATTTCTTTTTGATATCTTATGCAATATTTAAGCATACAGTGTATGTGTTCACCCTAAGTATTTTTTAAGAAGAGGTGATCAGTTAAAACTGGAGTCTTTCTACTTCTGACCACTGTAAAACTGGGTAACTGAGTTAAATGTCTTATCTTCAGAGCAAGCCTCTTACATCAAAACTCCTATTCCCCTGCTCTGCTTTCTGCACTTCTCCCTGAGTCCCCTTCACAGTGACTTCCTTTTCCATAAGTAAGTAACAGTACAGCAGACACTCTAGTTTTCTCCTCGTCCTATCCTACTTTTGGAGATACAGAGCATAGCATCTGGACTTCACACTCAGACAATTCAAACCATCAGTGTCTTAACTTCAGGGGCTTATTTACAAACAACTTGGAGGTACAGCAATAATACACTCGGTACTTTCAATTTAAATAAAAGTCCTTGCTCAGTCTTGGGGTCAGATCTTGAGCTAACAAGAATCACTTTATTTCTATTTGTCTTAAATAGATAATGTACATTTGCACCAGCCAACATTGCCTTTGGAAAGTTACAAGGCTTATTGGCAATGCATGTTTCACCTGGAGAGGTGGATATACTTGGGACCAACAAGGGAAAAAAGAGATTTTTCCTTTAAGCTGGGCAATAAATTAAATAAGCAGTAAAAATGGCTTAATTGTAATATTCTGCGTTTTGCTTTATAACAGAGAAATACGCATTAACGTCAGACAGTATTGACATTGGCTAACGTTCTTCACTGCAGTAAAAAACTAAGTCCACGTGAAAGAACCAGCACTGTCAGCAAGTTGGATCATGTGGGCTCACTGTCTGTTGGCTCCCACAACTGTGTGGGAGTTGGGCCAATTGGGTCCCAAGCAGAAGAGGGCTTGTGGACCCTGTCTGAATGCCATGACCTTGAGCTGCCTCTGGACTGGTGGCTACCACTGTCATCTCTTTCCCCTCATCTATTTGTGTCCAGAGTTGTTTTACCAGATGAAACCAGCTGGCAAAAATCACTGCAATGACAGTCTCCAAAACAGCAAAACCAAGATAGCAATAACAGTCATTTTCGCAGCTGGCTTTTAAAAGTTTGCTGGGCTCAGCTATCATTACTATGTTTACAGACTAAGTATACAAGATGAAAACTTTGTGATGATATCATCTTCAAATAATTCCAGTGTCACTGTCACATGGCATTGGATCAAGTATCTTTGGGAAAGGTAGTTTTGACACTCTGTGAGCAGTGGCTCTCACAGTAGAAAGCCTCGTACTGTTTCCATTCACATCTACAGACAACAGAGACATTCTTGGTATGCCTTTGATAATGCCTTCAGTGTCTTGCTACTTAAGTCCATACACTGACTCCAGTAGCAGGCCAGGCACCAAAGGCAAAGTGATTTTAAGAATGGAAATCTTTATCGCAATAGTCAGGAGGATGTTTCTTAGTTACAATCAATGGGGTCCCAAAATGTCAGTAACAGGAATGGTACTCAGACATCAAGAAACCACATTGTCTATTTAGACAATGAAAAATAAGGCATGACCAAAGATGTTGAAAACTTCAAGTAATGCAGCAAACATCTCAGGGGGAGCTAATTAGCCTTGACTTAGTACTGGACTATCACAGCTCTACTGCTTACATTTTTGAAGGTAGTGCTGGTGCTAAGCTGTGTTATGTATACAAACTGAGTTATTCAGGTACCTAGGTATCTATAACATCACGCATTCTCCCATGGTATACAAGCCCAGAGAGTTGTGCTGACAGACAGCCAACCAGGAGTAGTAGGCCACAATTAAAAAAATTCTGCTCGAAGCTATTAAGGAAAGAAAAGCAATTGTGTCAGCTAATCTGTTACTCATATCAAGATGGCAGATACAAAACTACAGAGGAGATAGGAGGAAGGATTCTTTTCTTAGCAAGCTTACCTGTCCTATTCTTTCAGCAAAAAACAACCCAATAAATGAACAAGAACTTATTGTCAGAGAGAAGTTCTGCAAGAAATATTCCTAAAACAGAAGAGAGCATGTTTGGTCACAGCAGCATCTGAGAAGGTCGACACACTCAACAGAATCTCTAAGCTTATGAATAAAGATGACAACTAGGTGTGAACAGAGCCAAAACTTCGAGTAAAAACTACATAGCAATATTCACACCTCTAATGAAGCCAGGGAATTTCTGGCACTGCATCTCTTGTCCTTCAAATACGACATTTTTGGCATGTTGCCTTTTTATGCATGTGTGTTTTGGTAGTGAAAAGAAATCCCACCTTTAAAGAGTGTTTCACTTTGCTGTTTCCAAAGAAATATCCCGTTAGCAAACTCTGAGGTCAGGGCCACATACGCATCAAAGAGTTGGGCTCAAAGATAAGCACAAACAAAATTAGACCAGAGTGAATTGTATCTCCCTGAACAGTGTCCTGCTGTACACACTACAGGTTTCAATATATGCGTCTCCAATTCACTTTTGGGCATGCTAAAGCTCCTATATATTTCTTTCTGGATGTACTTTGGAATTAAGCTGTAACTGAAGTCTCAGTCACTTCTCATCAACTCTATAAATTTCTTGGATAGGGAAATGCTAAAATAACATGAAAAATTACTGCGTCAATTTCTACTGCCTTATAAAATACCTTGGCAGTGCAATTTTATTTTCTTTAAACCACAATGCAACAAATTTGCTGGAAACATCATGTTTGGTCAGATTTGTTCTTAGAAGTATTTCTAATTCAATACTTGAACGATTTTAGCATTTAATAAAGTGGTGGAAAGAAGTTTGTAACACACATACAAGTTTGTAAATGGATACAGGTGCATTTCCTCAGGGGCCTTTCCTGGGTTTGCAGGAGACAAATTTACTCTCATCAGTTCAGTAGATGATCTGAAATGGAGGGGATGGCATGCAGCTGACATGCTTAAGGGAAGGGTTACCTGTAGAAGGACCTAGATAGAAGAATTGACCTGACAGGAAACTCAGGTAATTTAGCTAGGATAAATGCTGTGCTCCATGCCTGCATGCACACCTGGGCCCCAGCACAAGAACAATGCGGAGCTGTTGGAGCAGAGCAAGAGGAGGGCCATGAAGATGATCTGAGGACTGAAGCACCTCTATTATATTCCTGGAGGCACTTAAAGCCAGGTTGGGTAGCACCCTGGGCAGCCTGATCTGGTGGGTGCCCATGACAGGAGGGTTGGAGCTCAATGATCTTTGAAGTGCCTTCCAACCTAAGCCATTTTATGATTCTGTGATACACACCAGAGGGACAGGATGCTATCCAGATAAACCTGGAGAGGCTTGAGGAGTGGGTCAAGGTGAACCTCATGAGGTTCAACAAATCTAAATATAAGGTCTTGCACCTGGGTCAAGGCAACATCCGCTACCAATACAAGCTGGGGGATGAACAAACTGAGTGCAGCCTTACTGAAAAAAACCTGGGGGGTTCTGGTGGATGGCAAGCTGGACATGAGCCAGCAATGTGCTCTCACAGCCCAGAAAGCCAATCATATCCTGGGCTGCATCAAAAGAAGTGTGGCCAGTGGGTCAAGGGAGGTGATCCTGTCCTCAGCTCTGCACTGGTGAGGCCTCACCTGGAGTACTGCATTCAGATGTGGAGTGCTCAGTACAGGAGAGACATGGACCTGTTGGAGTGTGTCCAGAGGAGGGCCACAAAAATGATCAAAGAGATGGTAAACCTCTTCTGCTAGGATAGGCTTAGAGAGCTGGGGCTGTTCAGCCTGGAGAAGAGAAGGCTCCAAGGAGACCTGATAGCAGACCTTCAATATCTAAAGAGGAGCTACAGGAAAGAAGGGGACAGACTCTTTAGCAGGGTCTGTTATGACAGAACAAAGGGAAATGGTTTCAAGCTTAAAGAGAGTAGCTTTAGTTTAGATATAAGGAAAAAGTCTTTTACAGTGAGAGTGTTGAGGTTTTGCTTGGAAATAGCAACAACAACAACAAAAAACTCTGAAGACAACTAAGCATAAGAACAGGGATTGTTTTATGTTCTTGGAGGTTGCTGTTGGTTGCAATGTATTCTCTTCCTCTAACACTGTTGCTCATTACAGAATCATCCTACTATCCCAGCTTCTCCAGCTGTTCCCAAATTTCTTTTGAGGGGGTTCTGGCTGATGAAATATATTAGTTTAAAAGAGAATTTGTTAGTAGAAAGAATTAAAGAAGAAAGTTTGGGGAGGAAGCAAAATAACTCCTATAGTGCTGAGGCAGCAAAAAATAACTGCTCTATCCTATACAGTTAACAACTTAAGTGATTTGTATTCTATGGTTGTATTAATGGGCAACAGCTTTGATGCATGTTTGCTATTTCATGTCCAAAAATTAAGTTTCATGAGAGAATGTGTTTGCCCACTCTAAATTCACCAGTGCTGACCGGTTTGCTTTTTTCTTTCAAAGGATGTTCTTTAGAGACAATCTTCCCACTAACGTGAGCAGGAGTTTGACCCACATCCCTTACCTTGGTATTGTCATCTAAATTACTGGTGTGGAAGTCAGTAGTAATTTCTTCTTTATGAAGTGGTCATTGAGTTACAAAAATGCATGTCTCTCTATCACCATTCATTACTAGAAACTATTTTCCAGGCACCTTTTGAGTCCTCTGATTGATTTTTACTATTAAAGGAAAAGAAGACATTTAAAACATTTAGAAACTCATGAAATTATGTTATGATCAGAATGGAAAAGCAGACAACTCGCTATGGCAAAATACACAAAACATTCACATTGTCAGTTTAAAATTCTATTTCTTCTGCGGTACACATCTGGAAAATGCCAACATATGTGGATATGGGATTTCCCCATCTCGTGGTACAGTGGGTGTAGGCTCCTGGGCTAAATGTGGGATGTGTGGTGTATTTAGTGAACGTGTTGGCTGTGTGTTACAGCACACAGTGCTGAAGAGTTTCCTATTTGAGTCAGCCAGAATTCTCCCCAGGGCTTTTCCTGTGGTACGACTCCTCAACAAGCACAGACCTCAGAGTCACAGCTGGGCACTATCGGATGTTTTCTTATCTCAGTGTAGGCTACAAAATGCACTAGCAATATGCAAATGGAAAATCCTTGTGGTAGGTACAAATACTTTTCAGACTAAAACTTGAACCACTAACATTCAAATCAGAAAGGACCCTATTTCAGTCTGAGTTAGCTTTAGGGAATTGTACTGGCTTTCCCAGACAAAATTTTCCCCCCTAATCCTGGAAGCAGATAATGCAAGCTGCCACACAGAATCTATGCAGCTCATCGAATAATTTTTAGCTTATTTTGCATCTAGACTAACTTCTACTGGATTTAATGAGTGTTGATTCAATGTTATGGACTATTATTTCTTCAGTTGCCCTGAACCATATAAAAATCTCAGTTCTCTGCTTCCACATGGTAAAAAATAGGTACTGCAGAATCATAGAATGGCTTGGGTTAGAAGGGACCTTAAATCCCACCTAGTTCCAACCCCCTGCCATGGGCAGGGCTGCCACCCACCAGATCAGGCTGCCCAGGGCCCCATCCAACCCAGCCTTGAGTACCTCCCGGGATGGGGCACCACAGCTTCTCTGGGCAGCTGTGTCAGGGCCTCATGTCTCTCTGAGTAAAGAATTTCCACCTAACATCTAACATAAATTTCCCTTCTTTTGGTCATCACTATTAGGCTATGTCAAATGTTGATCCTCATCTTGCTTATAAGCTCCCTTCAAATACTGGAAGCCACTATGATGTCTCCCTGCAGCTTTCTCTTCTTCAAAGCTAAACAAGTCTAACTCTCTCAACCTTTCTTCATTACAGCAGTATATCTTCATTCTACACCTGCTAGTTATTTTTTTGTTTTTTTTTGTTTTGTTTTTTTGTTAAGATCATGTACTTTGTTGTGGTTTCATAGAAAAATACAAGCGAAATACAACTTGATAGTTACGATTTAAGTAACAAAGACTTTGTGGGTTTAGGTATAGTAACCAGGACTATCTGTTAAAGTAGAGAAGTAGAGGTTTGTGGGAAACAGCTTAGTATATACAGTGAAGCTGAGCATTCCAGTTCTCAGAATTATTTAGTCTAACTTGGAAAATCCAAGCATTATTTTCCTATTTGGAGCTTAACTATTACTAAAATGCACATAATAAGAGGACTGGACTGTTAGAGGCTGTTGGCTGCCAGTTTCTTCAATCTCCCAACACTCAGCAAAAGAATTTTTTTTTTACAGTAGTAAAATTGAGTAATATTCTAAAACACGAGCACTTTTGCAGATTTCAGTTGTAAAATAGAGAACAGGTAGAGCTGAGAAGAAAGATTCAAACCGTTCTTCCCCATATAGCTTTGTAATAAAGCACATAAAGTCTCTTTGTGTTCTCTTCTTAGCATAAAAGACCTCTAGAAGATAAGTCATAGATGTTCAGTTACAAAGTTTGGAAGATTAAGCCGGAGACAGCAATATGGTGTGGAAGGTAAATACTGAGCAGCCATATGGCACACTGATCTTTAAGTGAAAAAAAAAAAAGAAGGAAAAAAAAAAACAACCTTAAAAATTGACTTTTTGTACAGTATCAGTTTCCCTTTGTAATGTGGCTGGAATTCCTATGCTACATGAGATTCAATAAAAGATGAACTACCACACAGAACACTGAATGAACGCTGCTCTGTTTAGTAAAGCAGCGCTGACATTTGAGAAACTGAAAACTTTTCCTTCTCAGTTTCCAAAGCTATATTATTAATTGCAAACCAGGTAGAACAATGCAGCTAAATGAGATGTTGCTTGAAAACTGAAGAATCCACAAAGTCCTTGTTGTTTTCTTTCTCTTTCTCCCTCTCTCTCTTTTTTCCTCATTATCTCATTCAGAGATAAAGCATTGTTATGTTCTACACTTGATCAGGACCCTATGCTGTACTGTTACACTATACACAGTGAGACCTACTTTGCAAAAAACAGAGAAATTGAGTATCATTTGTAGCCAAGTAATTAAGGATAATGTGCAGATGCTTTTGGTTCTGTCTGTATCTGCCTGAAATAAGGTTTCAGAGCTGTACTTTTTGACTGTTTTAGTATTGAAACTTTCATGTTAGTCACTTTGCTGAACAGCGCAGGCAGACTTTCAGATACTGTGGTGATAAGCATGATATACTGAACCATCTTATTCACAACCATGCTTGCTTCGTGTCTTTGCCCAGGTGCTGGTCAAAGCAACAAAGCATTTCATGCCAACAGCAGCAAGAAAGGTCTGATTCTTAAGTTCCATTCAAAGTTAATCGGACAAAGGTGTGGCAGTTTAGACAGATAAATTCTTAAAAGAAGTTGTACCCTTCTTGTTACTTTTGCTGGGTTTAAGCTGTACCATTAACAGCTTTTTTTTGGAGTCAAATAGGTGTATACCATTTCCTCACTAGCTGTGAGTGAAGTTTATTCACAATAAAAGTCAGTTTCATTAAAAGACAATAATAAAATTAACTTTAACCTAAATATGAAAAAATCAGGAAGTTCTGATGTTGATGTCCTTTTCTGAAACATTTCATATCCTATGAATTTAACATCCACTGTCCATTTTCCTTCTGATAGGAATTACATCCTCTATTGTGAGCCATCCATCCCTTTCTTCTTGGGGCTGGCAGGGCTGGTTGACCAGATAAATAGGACTATCCTCAGGTAGGATCCCAGCTAGAGTGAAAGTCCTGTATAAAGTTTGTTTCCTTCCTAAGAACTTGCTATAGAACAATGTAAGTTATAGAAATAACAGAATAATGGATGAAACAGGTTCGGGTTTTCCTTTGAATAGAAAGGAGAGATATTTGCACAGCACTAAATTCAGTTAAAAAGCTGAGTCATCAGATTGAGGATAAATTTCTGGTGAGGCAGATTAATTATTTTTCAATCAATGCTCTGTTCTTTGTTGGAGCTAGGTTCATTACAGATGGTGTGCTTGATTGTGGAGTCATTACCAAGAAAATGTCCTCCCACTGATACCAGTGAAACTACTGAATGATTCATGGGCTGAGAACTGATTGAAATATTGGGGAGGAGTTTATTCACACCCTCCAGGAGGGTCTGATTCTGGTTTATAAGAGCAGCAAGACTTTTCTGATTAACTTGGAGAGAAGCAAGATGGAACCCAAAGTTGCCAGTGTGATTAGTATTCATATCACAGTGATGCTCGAGCACATTTCATTAAAATGTTATTGTAGCTATAGAATTGCTATTCCTCACTTCATCCATGCACGAGTCCAGGCCTCTCAAAAAATCAGTAGCTGAAGAAAGAAGCAGCAGCTCCTTTGCTGCTATATACACTGCTGCAGCTCTGCTGAAGTGCATCAGAGCTTCAGCATCTCACACCAGTTGAAGCTCAGGACCTTCCATACGAAGCCTTCTGGCAAACTGGAAGGCAAGGCAGAGCCCACATGCTACAAAGAAGCTCCAGAATCTTCAATATCTTTTGTACCTGGGGCTGTATGTGTTTAGGGGAAAGGGAGAACAAAGGAAAAAATGGAAACTAAATCATGCTGATTGTGCTAAAGGAAGAAATAGCTGAGAAAAATTGAGTCATATAGAAATATCAAATGGAGTAGCTGGGGTAGGGGGAAGCCCATCACGTTTGGTGCCTCAGTAAGTTTTATGAATAATCAAAAATGTGAAAAAGGATGCATAAAGCAACACAGGACAAACTCCACTCACGGCCATTTAGTGCATTTCCTATCAAAATTTGAACACATTTAAAAACAGAACTGCAACTATCGACTTCAGAGCATACAGTTGTTTGTAAATCTTGTTTTATGTCTACTGGAAATTACCAAAGAGCTTTTTGCATAAAAGAAACTTGAAAGGTCAGCATGAAAACACTCTGAAACCTGTTAGCTGAAGGGGAGGTGCAAGTTTCACATTGCTCCAAACTTCACTCACTGAGCTGTGGGACTGTGAGCTGCTTTCATGTAGAGATCAGTGTCACTTTTACAGAGTGACCCAGAGAATTTCATTGCTGTACAATTTTGTTAGGACTCTGTAGTAATAGCATCTTTTGGGTGTGCCCAGGATTATTGTGAGCCTGGCTTTCTTAGCTGTCTTTCATATTTGCAAGCAGCTATGCTGCTTAGGAATTAGCCACAAATATATTTGTGAGTGTGTACTTGTGTGTGTTTGTGTGTTTGCCAGTATACTTGGCACAGACAGAATGCATCTGGCTCAAAGAAACTCCAGGATATCGACCCTGACAGCATTCCAGTATTAGTAATGACATTCAACTGAGGCAGACATATCTATGGAACAATCATGCATTTGTCTGTCTTTTGAATCAGATATGCTAACTTGAATTGGAAAGGGCAAGGCTCTTTCAGTTGGGTGCAGGAGATCTAGAAGGCTAAGTTTTTTTCCATCTTGCTCTTTGGAAACTAAATATGCGAGAGTGGAGCATAGCCTGAGGGAGTCTTTGCTCATTCCTAAGCCTCTGACCTCGAAATAGAGTGCTGGGAGTCAGTTAAGTCTCCCTGACAACACGGGGGGAAAATGAAATTGGTATTTCAAATTATGTCCATTTTAGACTATAATTTCACTCTCAAGTAGGAAATAAATTTAATCTATATCAGTAATCATGAAATTATTTCTTGTCCACTACAAAAAACATACATACCTGAAAAACAAATCCTGCTTGGGCTTGGGTGCATGGCAGAAGTTATTGGGTGTGCCAGTGCAGGAAACAGCACTTATCCTGCAGCATTCTAGGGTCCTCACTAAGCCAGGAAATGCCATCACGACCCGCAGCAGATAAGATAAAGAGCTCTAAAGACGGCTGCAGAGTCTTTATGGGAAATCAGTTGTTCAAATTACTGTTTATGTTCTGCATGCTTAGAGAAGCTAGTATAATTTTCCCCACTAAGTTCTTACATGCTCGTGACACTGCTGGCATTTTCTCAACCTCTCTCTAGCCCTCACATCTTTGTGTTAAGGAAAAGAAAAAAGAAAAAGGAAATTTAAAAAAAAAAAAAAACAACCAAAAAAAACCCACGTTGTAAATGCAAGCTCTCTCTTTCCCTCCTCCAGTGCTGTTTCACTACCTGGTAAAATGAAGAGTTAAAGTAAAAGGAAATGGTGTGTGACATCAGACCTGAGGCCAAGTCCTTAATTTGTTTTCTTGCTAATACTGAACTCAAGGAAATCAACTGGATCCTTGCCTGAGTAAGTACTGGGCAGAAATTAAGGAAGGGTTTGAAGACTGGGCCTTTGATGATTAGGTCAATGCCTTCCATGTAAGCCTGAGTTCTTAAAAGAGCACAGAGAAAAAAAAAGGAAACTGAACTCCTTAATGCTTCCTGTTTCCAACTCTGGCAGGAGAACCTTGGTATTTCTATGAGAAGCACTGCTGTTCTCATCAGAAGAATTCTACAACACTACTGATATAGCCCCACCAAAATGAGAATATGACTGGATGTGGGCAGTTGCAGCCAGGAGACAAAGAAACTTAAAATGCAACCAACTACACTTTTCACTGACATACCTCTCTTCAAAATCACCGTAAGGCTGCATGGATACTCCTCTACAGTACTGAGAACAAATACAGTTCCAAGTCTACACAGTAAATGTGGAACCAGATCATCTTTCAGGTCCATTCCAATCCAAGTCATTCTATGATACTAAATGCCCAAAGATGCAAAGCAAATGCCTCTGCCATGTATTTCAGTCACTTTTTTTTTGCCTGAATCATAAAGATAAGGCTGAGTTCATCATACCTTCACTGAAACTAATGCGTATACCACGCAAGCTATACAAATATGATAAAATAAAAGAACACTTTTACCTTCACAGCAGACTGTTTCTACTAATATGCAATACCATACCAAAGATGTCTTGCAAAGAAGCCATCAAAATTATTTAAAGGAAACAATATTGATAAATAACCAGTAAGTGACCGTTCAGTCTCCGTAGGACTAATCATAGACCCATAGAATGGCCTGGGTTGAAAAGGACCTCTAAGGTCACCTAGTTTCAACTGCCCTGTTGTGGTCAGGGTCACGAACCACCAGACCAGGCTGCCCAGAGTCACATCCAGCCTGGTCTTGAATGACTTCAGGGATGGGGCATAAAATCTCCCGTCTTAGTTTAAAACCATTCCCCCTTGTCCTATCACTATCCACTCTTGTAAACAGTTGTTTCCCCTCCTGTTTATATACTCCAAGTACTGGAAGGCCACAGATGAAAATATTTTTCTTCGAACCAAATATTATAGCCAAATTTTGTATTTATTCACCAACTAGAGAGTCTTATTGACTCCAATCCAATTTTACCAGTCTCAGTCAACCCAGTCTGTCCACTATCCTTTCCTTGATTCCTAATTCCTTTCCTTTCAACCATTTTCTTCCCACCTCATCAAGCATGCTTTGAGCTAATTCAATGTCAGAAGTACAAATGCAGCACTGCAGGACCGACCAGGTTTATGTATTCATAGACACAGGAGCCAGAGAGAGTCAATAATCCTGGAATCAACTGATCAGACTGTGCATAAAACCAAATTTAATTCCATTGTTTTGTTGCCTGCAGCAGCAGTTGGGAAAGGAAAGCTATTTGTAATCCCCTTCTGTGTTGCTATCACTGTAAATATATGTTTTCACTGGATTACCCGAGGGTGCAAATTTCATATTTTAAAACTTCCATATTGCTGTATAAACTATGAGTTTAAATTAAGCTGTAAGAGGTAATGGATATATAACTAAGAGTGCTCACTGTGTAAGTTCTGCTTCAAAGGACTTGATTAAAGACTCAGATTATAGCATCAGTGAGCAGATGTATATTTAAACTGTCAGGTTGATCTGAAGCAAATGAGATCTTTCTAAACAAGAAAGGAACTTAAATGGATTAAATCAGTTATCCTCGCTTTGTACAAATATGCTAACAGTTCTGTTTCATCCTGCTTTCTCCCATGCACATCACTTGTTAGCGTGATTTATTTATTATATTAAATCTAGGGACATTATTCAGTTGCTTAGGACTAAATTCATGAGAACAGAGGGTGCTGAGGCAGGTACTCAATGTTTTGGCTGGCTTCAGGTCTAATTAGGCAATTGGAGCGCATTGCAGGCTTTGTCAGGAACTAGTATGTGACTCCACTGATGTGAAGGAGAACCTCACACCCACACCTCCCGGTGCTGAGAGACTTTGCATGCAGAGCATGTCTGCCACTGAGCTTTTCTCACCTTGAGGAAGATTGGAGCCAAGTGCTCTGGGGTACCTTTACATGCCATTGTCTGATGCAGGTGAGCAAGCTGTAAGCCAAATGGGTCCAATCTGGGAGCAATGCCAGCAGGAAGAGAAGGCAGAGGAGAACCTCTGCCTGATAACTGTAACTAAAGATGTTGTTCCTACAGGGCTTGTAAAGGATGGTTGGCATTACCGCAGGGAACTGCTAACAGAAGGTGAGATTTCATCGGGTTTTCAACAACAACAAAAAAACGCTATTTCACTATGCAGCTCTTTGTGTTTGAACAAGACTCTGCAGATATTTCTGCTTTCCCCTGCATCCCTCATGAGCATTTAGCAATATCTTTTCTTTTGCTCACATAAACATTTCCCAACAATTCCTCCCTGCGCTGCTCTCAGGAGATGGCTTTGTGAATCATTTCCTCAGTAACAATTTGCTTCTACCACACTGTAGCATATTCCAAAGCAGAAAAAGGACACGTGTCTAGAACGGATGACTTTCCTTGGTGGCTGGCTGATCAGTCATGAAGTCAAGGCCACATAAGAAAGGCACAAAGATTCTGGGAAAAGCAAAACTTGCCCATTAGGCCTCTTGCCGCTAACGGGTTTCCAGCAATGAGACAACAGTGTTTATATGTTTAGCCTTGTTGTACCCAGTCACATCAGCTACTGTGATAGGGTTATTTAGCTTTCAAATTTGGGCCATGCTGTGGCTTGATGCAGAAATCAGTGTTAGTGTCAGGAAAACAATATATGAACATGTGTGTGTCTCCATGCAAAGTAAGGCTCTGTTCTTTATAGCACGAGGCTCATGATTCGTCTGAAAACCATGTATGCTATAAGTAGTGTACTTTCCTTAGCACAAGTATGTTCAGTTTTATATATATATTCCACACTAGATTGGAATAAGAAAAAAGCATCTGTTGCAAACACTTCAGGTTTAAAATTCAAAATTCAAAAATCAATTTCTGAGACTACTGCCCCTTGCCTGTATGCAATTTGATGGCAGATACGTTTGCTGTTTTTGCCTGTGTATTCATTGCTAACATGAAAAGAGCAGGTCAAAGGCATGCTAAAGAAGAGAGCACAAAGGTATTTCTTAAAAGAAATCTGCTTTTAGGTAAGGGAAAGAGAAGTGTCCCTTGCTCAAAGCAGGAGCACAAATGCAGACCTAAGTAAAAATGTACATTCTGATACAATATTCACTACGTTTATTGTGTACAAGGGAACATAATTCTACGATTCTCTCATGGAGACACCTCTGTAACTTCAAGGGTAGAGAGCAAAAGCTATCTGAAAGAGAATCTTCTATCTCCTGCTACACAGCAAAGTAGCCCTACTTAATTACAGAATTTCTGGTGTGAAAATCACCATATCCTAAGTGGAGTCTGAAAGCCTCAGGCAAGGAAAGCAAACTACAGTCAAGACACAATAAAGCAGTGTGCTAAAAACCCCTTTAAAATGGTCTGTTACTGTATCTCATTCTTTTCTGAAGCTGCTGGATTAACTGTTGTAGTGCTCTGCAGAGTCTCCTGTCAATTATGGCAGCCCTTTCCAACCACACAGCATATCAACTGGAATTCAAAGCAAATCCAGGTGCAAAGCCTAAGGAAGGCTGAAGTAGAGCAGGCGCAAGGGACAGGCACAGCCTATCTGCTCCCACTTGATACTTCACAGATAACAAAAAATGACCCATGTGGGTCTCAGTAGCTGATCTGAAAAATTTTGTAATCCTTTTGTGCTACTAGGGGCTCTTAAGGAGGCAAGCAGAAGTCTAAGTACTCAGTAAAATGCTGCACTAAGATCTTGAGAGTTTAATAATGTAGTCAGAAGTTGTAGATTTTATTTCACGACAGAAGTAGATGTCTACCTTGACCTCAGTAAGGCTTTTAACACTGTCTCCCATGATGTAGGTAAGCTTAGGAAGTGTGAAATAGATGAGTAGACAGTGAGGTGGATTGAGAATTGTCTCACTGGCACAGTTCAGAAGGTTGTGATCAGCAGCACAGAGTCTGGTTGGCAGCCTGTTACTAGTGGTGTTCCCAAAGGGTCAGTACTCATCCAGTCTTATTCAACATCTTCATCAGTGACCTGGATGACCTGGCTAGAGTCCACCTTCAGCAAGTTTGCTGATGATATGAAGCTGATGACCCACCAGAAGCGTGGCCAGCAGGTTGGTTTTTCTCCTTCTACTGTGCCCTGGTGAGGCCACATCTGAAGTCTTGTGTCCAGTTCTGGGCTCCTCAGTTCAAAAAAAGGCAAGGAACTTCTAGAGAGTCCAGTGGAGAGCTACAGAGATGCTGAGGGGCCTGGAGCATCTACCTTATAAGGAAAGGCTGAGAGATCACAACTGTTCAGCTGAGTGGAGGCAGAGGGAATATTTTACCAATGCTTATAAATACCTAGACTATAAGTTTCTGAAGTGGTTATCTAAAGTGGATGGGGCCAGGCTTTTTTCAGTGGTGCCCAATAACAGGGCAAGGGGTGAACGGCACAGACTGAAACACAGAAAGTTCCACAAGAACACAAGGAAAGACTTCTTTGCTGTGAGAGTGACAGAGCACAGAAACAGGTTGGCCAGAGAGGTTATGCAGATGTTCAAAATACACCTGGATGCTTTTCTGTGTGACCTGCTACAGGGAATCTACTTTTGCAGGGGGATTGTACTGGATGATCTCCAAAGGTCCCCTCCAATCCCCATGACTGTACTAAACTCACTCAAGAGCACAGCTCCTAACAATCTTAAGTTCCTGTAAAAACAAACAAGCAGACAAACAAACATACAGAAGCTGTTTGTACAGGAAAAGCAATTTTGTTTCTGAAAACACTCTCTCATTTTTTTTTCACCCTTCCCTTTTCCTTTGAATATTATTCACATTTTAAAAGTTCTAAATCAGCCCCTTCATTTTGTGGAAACAAAGTTCTGTTCTGCAGAGAAAATGGAATGTAGATTCAATAAAAATCAGAAACTTGATGAAGAGTAAAGACAGTTTATGTATTCCAAAAGGACATGCCCCTTACTCAATTGGAATTGTGCAGCTGATAAAAAAAAAAAAAAATCCTATCATATTTTAACTTGGAAGCATTCAAACTGTTGCACAAAAGTATTGCTGGGTTGATGAAAAATCGAAGTTCATTGGCCAAATTCTGTTCTCAGAAATGAACAACTGAGATCAGAATCTCTCAAAATTGCTATCTGTTCTCCTATTTTGTAATTAAATCTTGCAATCTTCCCTCAGAAAAAATAATCCTCTGGGACTGCTGGCATTTTTGTATGACTTCAAAACTTGGCACACTGTGTTCTCAAGAGGGAAATCTTTAAGAGTTAACAGAGTACAGCTGAATTGCAAAGAAGGAACCGGCCAGAAGTGGCACGACCTCATCCCCTAGCAACAGAAATCAATAACAACAAAGATAACATAATTACACTACAGAAAGGATCCAGAGGGCAGATTATGTCAAGTATTATGTTGTTAAGAAAGAATGACATGTGAAAGAGACAGTGTGCTTTAAACATGGAAGAAAACACAGAAAATGTGGAAGGCAGATAGGGAAAAGTGAAATACGAACACAGAATTAATTAGCCTGTAGATTCTTAAAAAGGAAAGAAAATTATTCCTGTTCCTGCTTTCACTCTTATTTATTCAGTACACAGAATTAGATTCCCAAGGGAGCAGAGAAAGGCATTCTATTTCATAAGAATCTCCATGGCACAGGGAAAATAGACAACCCTATGATGACAGCCTTGTTCTGGGACTCTGGAAACATCTAATTTCCTGCTTAGGTACAGATGGCCCATAGTGCTTAGGCAAATCAACGGGCTTTCTGTGCCTCAGTCTCCCATCTGGAAAATAATGTCAATAGAAGAACGAGAATTCAGAATTGAAATGGATCAGATACTGCTCTAGTCTGAGAAATGCAGTTTTGCAGAGTTATCCAAAACAGAGGGATCCCTGCGTTGGCCTCAAATAATGCACTCCTTTTTTGCTGCTTAAGTTTCTCATGTGCTTGAAAGAGATTGGATGTTGTGATGATGCTCTGCAACTCTGCAGTATTCAAACTTCCAGCGCTATATCTGCCCACACAAAGATTATCTAAGAAAGTGCTCACTCTCTGCTAATGTTGTCATATAACTTTGAAACACTTCTTAACATGGGTTAATTTTTTAAGTAAGAACTCATTTTGAGCAGAGCAGATCAATACCAGTTCAAGCTCATCTACTTGTATCTTTACATAAGACTTCCAGAACACTCAAAGCCCTCCCATACTTTTACAAGTTTCTTCCCCATAATCACCCAAGTTCACTATCACAGCTATTCTTGTTCCTCTACTGAACTGAGCAGTAAGATGCTCAAAATCCACCTCTCCATCACTCTCAATTTTCCTTTGCATTACTTGATTGAAATAATGACTGAATCATTCGGTTATTCCAATAACTGTTTCACAGAATCACAGAATTGTTTCAGCCACTTGTATATGGTTAATTGAGCCTAATGCATTTCTCCTCCTGACCCACCAGCCTGCTGCAACAGTGGCACAGCCACAAGGACCATCTGCTGCAGGGCCACTGGTCTTGACCTCTTGAGCTTAGCTTTCTGATTGATGTTATCCAGCCCTTTTCACCCGCATGACAGATATTTACTGAAATAAAATTACTAAAACAATAGAAAAACAGAACAGCAGCAAAAGGAATGGTATAGGTTAACATTACTCTCTCATCATGATTTCTGGGTACAGATAACCCGGCTTGGTTTCTAAGTATTCAGGGAACTGCAAGCTAGGTTCAAGGAGTGATGCTTGCAGCAATTAACTATTTAGGGTTATGCTTTTCACATTTTTTTCTGGCACATATTCTACCTGTTTTTGTTATCCCTGTAGCACTTGGGGTGATCAATACTTTTTGCCTTTGTCAAGTTATAAATTGATTGGGTTTAATGCCATGCGTGGAGGCCTCACAAGCAGAGACATAAGCAGACACAGGGTAATCTCTAGCAGTAAATGAAGCACGCCAGGAAAAGTCCTGGACGCCTTAACTTGGTCACAAACCTAGTCACATAGTCATACTTTTTCTACGCAGAGTTTCAGCCCAGAGCTCTCATTTGCTTTGCAAACAGTTTTGGGCCCAGGTCAGGACCTGACTGTCCAGGAATCATTTCCAATGGAAATTAGAATGCAACCACCCTGATCTGAAAGGTCAGAAAGTTTAACAAAATGCACAGGCTCTTCCAAGTCATTTGGCCTCAGAGCCAGAAAAAAATTGCAGGCACATTTAATTTAGCTTATATATATATAGTTTGTGACTAGTTATTTCTCCTTGCCATAGGAAACAACTCCCAAAACTGTTGTCATTCTCAAAGTCTTCTAATTCTTCTGACTTTGAGCTAATTTTTAGAGCGCATTGCCTCATGCCTCCAATCTACGTTGAGTCCTACAGCATTTTTTGAACTTTTGCAGCAGAGAGCCAGTATAGTCTGGGCACCCATCCAGGCCTGCTCTGCTGTGGTACCCATCTTCACATCTCTTTTATGAGTAGCAGGAGCTGATAAGAGGCCAATTATGGTCATTATTCCTGTCATAAGATGTAAAACTCAGCACAGATGGTATCTTATTCAACCTTAGCATGATGCAAACAAAAGAATTATTTTAACATGCTGTACAAAGTCAGGGGGATTTTCCACGCTCTTTCCCAGGAGTGCCAGAATGCTGATGATTTAGCTATCTTGGCATCTATCCTGGACTCACCAGCCAAACTAGACGATTTTCCTTGAGAACAATACATTTTGCAGATATTACTAAATCCTGTTTTTTCCCCAGCTTCATATGCAATTGCGTTAGTCAGAGCCCAGCGGATGGGAGAATCATTGCAGTGGATGCAGCTTGATAAGCTTTTCTTGAAGCCTGCAAAGTCATTCTCCTCCAGAATGGCTTTTATAGCTCTTCCATTTGAGCTGCTGTTTAAGATAACTCCATTCCCTTTGTGTCATCCTAGATATCTCTTCTAGATCCTAAAAACCTTTATGGAGTTCTAATCAAGAAACTGCAGCATCTCCATATGACAAAGAAGAGTAAGACTTTTCAGCCAGGGGTGTCTAGTAATCCGAAGCAAAGGCATTCCCTGAAATTAGTAGCAGTTTTTAAGAAACACTTTTGAGGGATCTGGTTTCAAAAAAGTCAAGCTGAAAGGAGATAACACTTTGTTGTTGTTGTTTTCTTGCATATGCATGGACAATGAACTTGTATTAGTTCAGCTTAGTGATCTGTATTCACATGAAGTGAGAAGATTTCTGCATGAAGTAAGGAGACTGTGATTTCTTGTGAGAAATACTCTGTTTTCAAAAGGTTCAGATGACTGTAGATGTCAATTAACACAGGGTAAGATAGAAGATAGAAGAATTGTACGGCAAACAGGTAGAATATATAGTCAGTCTTAAGAATACATATAGATTCTGATACAGACTTAGAAGGCAGCGAGAGCCTGGCACAGGTTGCCCTGAGAAGCTGTGGGTGCTCCATCCCTAGAGGTGCTCAAGGCCAGGTAGGATGGGGCCTTGGGCAGCCTAAGTTGGTGAATGCCACCCCTAGATTGGCACTAGATGGGCTTTAGGGTCATTTCCAACCCAAACCATTCTGTGATTCTATGATTCTGCCCTGCAAAGAAAATAATTTATTTAGAAAATGTATTGTTCTGTCAATGGTGGCGTTCTCAATTAGTTTCTGTTCTATGCAATATGGGCATTTCTTAAAGTTACTATAGTTACTTAACAGGCTGTTAAATAGTAAATGGTATCCAACTAAAAGAAATTTAAACTGTGAGTGGTCTAGATCACACAGTGAAGAACAGAAAAATTTCACTATTTTATAATTCAAGAGAAATGTTCAGCTGTTTGTGACTCTGAGCTTGTGAATATCTGTTATTAAAGATGATCATTTTAGTATTTTTATTTGGAAGTAATTGAAAACAACTAAATCTCACTATTTTTTCTATTTTTTGTCTTTCTTTTTTAATTATTATTATTTTAAAAATTGTTTTTAAGAAGGACTCAATACTTCAGGTGAGCTCCACATTCTACTGCTTCTAAAGAACTCCTGACATCTCAAAAGTATTCAAAAATGAACAACTGCAGTACTGAATATGTGTTTATATAAATGAGCACATTATTAGCATTAATCCAATAAATGATATGTTTCAATGGCTAGAGGAAACAGCACCAGCTTTTGATGGATCACATTATACACACAAATGCCTATACTATACTGAACTTAAGTTACTGAAATAATCATTTGTGAAAACCTTGTCTAGCACTGCCTCCCTCTGACTTCCTCTACTTCACAGTTAGTAAATAAGAAGTAATGTTGCTGTTCATGCTTCCAAATTCCAACAATGTGTTCAAGATCATATACATTTTTAAAGAAGCAAAGGGAAGTATGATCTACTTTGGATAGAGACAAAAGTATTTTTGTCAAAATATATAGGTAAAAATCTGAGAGCTTTAGGAGATGTGATTGAAAGAATGCTGGAAAACTTTAGTTGTTTTCCAGATTAGCTGTAAAGAAAGAACTCATGTCTTGGAATGATTGGAACAGTGTTTGAGAAGGAGAAGAAAATACTCTCAGAACCAATGATTTTAATGTTAATATTCAACTACTCTTTGTATTTGAATATTAACCCAATTCTGTATGTGAGTATTAACCCAATATCCACTAGAGTTGGCCTAGTCTGAAGTAGAGGAGACTGAGGAGCAACATCATTGCTCCCTGCATCTTCTTGAGGAGAGGAACTGGAGGGGGAGGTGCTGGTCTCTTCTCTCTAGGGACACAGCACATGGGAATGGCACAAAGCTATACCAGGGGAAGATTAGACAGGACATGAGGAAAAATTTCTTCTCTGTAAGGGTGGTCAGACATTGAAATAAACTTCCTAGAGAAGTGTCTGATGCATCACACCTGTCAGTGCTCAAGAGGCATTTGGACAATGTCCTCAGGAACATACTTTAACTTTAAAAAGTTAAAAAGTTAGCTCAGAAGGAAAATCACCTTTAGCCTACTATGGAAAATGAGAATTGAAGACCTACTAAGAACTTCAAGCTAATAAATGTGTGATCTTGGAATTGAGGGCTATAGAAATAGAATTATATTAACAGTAGTTCTATTTCAAGTGAGGTCATGATTTGCTAAAACTGATAATGCCTCAAGGGGTGATATGATGGTTTTCCTGAATTTGTTTCCCACAGCATTCTGCTGTGAGGGAAAACTTTCTGTGATACCATTGTCTTCTGCTCCACAAAACCTTGCAGAAAGCAAGAAGAGTCACACAGAACTTCAGCTAATAGATGCTCTTGGCATCTGTTTCTCATCCGACCATTCCAAAACCAAAGTTGACATAAGGGACTAAAAGCAATGGTAACCAAAATGAAGGAATGGCCCTTGACCTTGCTGACCCAATTCTATTCCAAAATGTTTATTTTTGCTTCATTTAAGAAACAACTATGTTTGAAAATTCACCTTTATTTTGTTACAACTGCTTTCTTGCTGGGAAGCTAAGCAGAACAAGCTTGTACATTTTCAACCCGCTGGCAGAATGGGCCTATTTTCCCTTGCCTCTGAAAAAATACAGGATGTGACTCTTCCATCTGCAAATGAATGGCAGAAGTAACGAGTGAGTTTAGTCAAGCTTAACAGTAAGGAAAATGAGAACTGCATCCTAAATGTCAGCACATTCCCTCTAGATTTTTAGTACTGCTTGGCAATTTAACAGCACTTTTTATTGGAGGACTCAAAAGGCCAGTCCTTAGTTCAATCTTATAATACCCTTTTAAGGTTGGTAAAATGCCCAGATAAGGGAACTCGAATACAGAAAAGTTAAATGATTTACTAACAGTCACACACAGTAGCAGCAACCAAAGGCACAAATGCCCAGACATGTGCTGTAAATATAACAAGCAATAAGCAAATTATGGACATTGTTAGTAGATCTCCATACTTACTCTTTCATAGAATTAACTATGCATCCTTTAAGCCTTAAATGCTCTATAAATCAAACTGAGTTAACACTTGTTTTAAAGAGACGTAGATTTCTAAAACAAATAATAGCATTCACTCAGAAAAGTGAATCATAACTCACAGACTGGCTAGGCTGTTTATTGGAATGAATAATCAACACAGCAAAAGAACTTCTAATGTATTTTCTAGTAATAGTTACCACTTCCATACCATACTACTATTCACTATATAATAGTGAACTCCCTAGTGAAATTGCAGCACCACAACTCTTTATGTTTCTTTCTGGAGGCTAGGAATTACTACATTTAGTTTTCATACAGGGAAGCTGATGTTCATTTGGAAACTAGAAAAGAACAGGGTTCAGTTCAAAACATTTTAAACTCTGAGTGCCTCAAGTGATGATACCAGAAAGAAAATGGAGTTAAAATGCTAACACATTTAAGAATCTTGTCATACAGGACTTTCATAAATAAATAAATAGATAAACAAACAAACAAATAAATAAATAAAATATATAAAATCTGGACTTGTGGAGTTCTGGACTTCTAAACCAATACACAACCAATGTGAAATCCCTCTTAGTATCATGTTCATAATTACTGAAAGAAAGAAAAGTGAACTAATGAAAAAAAAAAAAAAAAGCAAAAAAACAAACCCAAAGCATCAGCATTCATATGAATAGGTAAATCAGCAATAATTTAGTTACAGAACATATTCAGTTTTGTTGTTGTTGTTTTTCCTGTAGTACTGATATATATTATAAAAATATTTTTAGATTTGCAGGTGTCACAGATATGGTAAGAATTGTGACTCCCTTGCAGAACAGTATTAGAATTCAAAATGATCATATTTTACTGTACAAATAAACAGGGGAAAAAAAAAAAAGGGGATGTATCTCTATGAGAATAAATTTGAGAATCTGCAGTTAGACAAGAATAATTAACTGCATAATATTATAATTGTACTATGAAGGGCAACTCATTAGAAAGGCATTCTTCAGCAGTAATTTGGGGTTTGTAGTAGCTCAGAAGACAATGTCACGTTAAGAAGAAAAAGGCAAATATAGTACTTGGGTTCCTGTATAAATCAAATTTTAAAATATGGGAAGATAACCTTCAGTTTCATTTGGATTATGCTATATGAATTCTGTATAAAGTGACTCCTGCATCTCAAACAGAAAGTTGCTGCTGCAAACAAAGGCAAAATTATTTTCTATCTGTGACTAGTAAGCCTAAAGTACAGTACAAAAGACTCAGGATGAGCATCAGGAGGAGCTTTGCAACAAGAAAGTAGACCAGTGAAGTGATAAGAATCTACAGTATCTCCAGCAATGGCTAAACATACATCTGACAAGACAAAATGGCTAGGTGGTTCTGTTCTACTGAAATAACAGTTACATTTCTTTAATATTTTGAATAAAAATATGCAGGATTTTCTGACAGGGCGAAATGATGCTTGGTCACATCACTTGATCCAGTTCTTCAATCAGGAAATGAGGGATAATTTACCTGACTCAAATGCACAATTCACAATCCAAGTAACTACTGGAGTACCAACAAGCCATGAGGAATCTGAAGCAGACATTACCATCAGAAGGGCTGTATGCTGCAGTTGTGGAAGTTCCAAGGAAGAACTGTGAGGATGAGTTTAAACTTGATCAAGGTGACACTTTGTTTTTCTTATAGCTAACAAGGGTGATAAGGAGAAAACAATAACCTAGAGCCGTCTCATATGCAAGTAGATCACACATCATAAGTTCTGTTGGTAGAATTGCTAAAATACTGAGTCGAGATGTTTTAATGTAAATAATGCTTGGCTTTAATCACGTATATGATACACAAAAGATATTTCGATCAGAAAAAGCTGGATACATGGTGTACAGCCAAACTTACTTTCCTTCAAAACTATTTTTGCTTTGCTGCCGCTTAAAATTTAAGCTGACAGAGGTCTTTACACTGAGGGTTTAAACTAAGGTGAGATTTCAAAAATTCTTCCAGCTATTCCTCATCCTCTTGATAGCTTACAGGACTTAATGTCCGTACTGAAGTAAACAAATGTCAGCTGATCCTGACACCAATTACCCAGAACTATAGGAGCTTTCTGGAAAGACATCCTCAACTACAAAAAAAAAAAACTTTTTTGAAGATTCAAATTATGTTTGCTACTTCAGAACAGCTTTTTATATATCTCTACTCGCATGGACAAGAGAATAGCAGTGAGAGGTGAAGAAGAGAGAAAGAGAACAGGAGTGGAGAAAGAGAGAAAAGGAAAGAGCAAAGAACACTCCTAATCCCAGTACTGCATCTTTGTTTTCAGGGGACTTTGTGTTTTGTGTAATTGGCCTAAGAGAGTCCAGTAAACTGTAATCACATTGAAAAAAAAGCACTGTCACATAATTGTAGTTAATATTAATTCAATAATTTTTTGTCATTGTTAATGAGGTAAGAATTTAGACACCAAAGTTTTAGATGCTTATTTGAATTTTATCTTATTAAAGAACTTGAAATAAAAATATCTTTTTGTTAGACTTGTGTAGCACTTGCCATCTTAAAGAAGAGAAGATAGTCCTCTGCATTTTTCACAGATTTCCTAAGCTAATTCTTGCTAAAATCATACTGTAGCCTGAGGGCTTATAGAATTAGGTACTTAACAGTGTAACACATAGAAACTTGGGTCCCATATGTATGCTGAATGAACCAAGGCCAGTGTGTACGTCCTCCATTGTGCAAAACTGAATGTGTAGTTAAATTAAGAACAATAGGTATTCATAAATCAGCATGAGTGCCCATGAGAAACAAGTCTTCTAATTAAATAAGAAGAGAATCAGTGTTTCTTGTTCCAGGAATTGTTGTTTGGTATTGAAGGAGAATATATTGATAGTAGAAAGACAGAATTTGTTAGAAAAATTATTGAGTTTATTTACCAAAAACAACTCCTTTCCTACACATTATTTATTTTCAGTTACAAAAATAACTAATTTTTAAGAAAATCAAGTGTTGTTTTTTTTTTTAATCCTTTATTGCTTCTACTGAGAAATAAAACTTTGTAATTAGAAAAAAAAAAAATAGAAGTAGTACTTGCAAGGAAATTGTGTTTTATTTTACTTTGCTTTTAAACCAGAAAGAAAGCAAAAAAGAAGTAAAGAAAGAAAAACATTAGTGTTTGTCAATTGAGAGGAAATTCTTGGAGCAAATTCTGTAACAATTTGAAAAAGTATTGGATATTTTATTGTCTTGACAATCCTTTGGAATTTGAGTGGTACTATTCAAAGTATTAATTACTAAGAGACTAAATGTGGTTTCAGGTCGACTTTATAATTTCCTGATCCTAATGCTTGATATCTACAGTCTGATAAATGCAGCGAGTTATAGGTTTTCCCATTATCTCATCAGGAGATAGAAAACAGTGCATTAAAATTTTCTAACTCAAGTCCTATTCTTTGTACTCTTCACAGAATCACAGGATGGCCAGGGTTGGAAGGGACCTCAAGGATCATGGATCTCCAACCCCGCTGCCACATGCAGGGCCACCAACCTCCATGTTTAATGCTGAACCAGGCTGCCCAGGGCCCCATCCAACCTGGCCTTGAACACCTCCAAGGACGGGGCATCCACAACCTCTCTGGGCAGCCCGTTCCAGTACCTCACCACTCTCTGGGTAAAGAATTTCCCCCTGATGTCCAACCTAAATCTCCCCTCCCTCAACTTAAAACCATTTCCCCTCATCCTACAACAACAATTTCCTACCTCATCCTTCATCCTCTCTTCAAGTACAAAGAAAAGCCTGAGTAGGCTATGCTTGGCAATAAAGTCAAGAATATGCACATTTCAAATGATTGGGACAGTAAACAACAGATTTGCTTTAACCCCTTCAAAAATTAAATACAAATTCTAAAGAAACTCAGAAATGTGTCTACAAGTTAAACAAATTAGCAGTTATAGAAATACTTAATTTTTAGTAGGCCAGATTGATGTAAGGAATCACATTGATCACAGATTGAAGGAAGAAACTACGTATTTCCTGTACAAAAAGTGAGTAGAGATTAGATCATCCACCCAGGATTGGGATTCTCACAATCACTCTGAGTTTTCCTTTGAAGGCACACTAATTTGTTGTGTAGACACATTTACATAGAATAGAGCTAGCTTTAAAATTATGTGTCTTAATCTTTATTTGAAGTGCTTGGAAAAGCGAATACAGTTAAGTTGTAGCCAGTTTTCTTCAGTATCCCTCAACATACCAACTCAAAGTACAGAAATTCCACAGAGGCCTCAAATTGGATGAAGTTTAAACTGGATTTTGAAATTGTCTTTTGCAGTATTTCCATGTAAATGAACATTAAGCTGTCAGTGTATTTTTTCTTGTCTAACCAAGAAAGCACACCATACAAACTGAAATACAGAATTTATTTGCATAATATGTTTGAAAGTTTCTGCGTCTTCACAAAGGATAATTTGAACACACTTTATCATGTGTGGAATTTTAAGTCTAAAGACACCTTTCTGCTCTTTATTTTCCGTGTTTAAGTGAGTTTTGGATCAGATTTTTTTCTACCGAAGTAAACCAGCTTCTAGAAATACATTTGCCATGTGAATTAGAGCCCAAAAGACATTGATTTGTTGATGTTTTATATTAGAGTTCACAACGGAAGTATTTGAATGGTCTGGGTTGAAAGAGCTCAAAGAAACAACGTTTTTCAATGTTTTGGGTTCCCATTGCTGTCCTGTAGCGAAGCTTTCTATGCCCCACTAGACACATTGCATCCTTGTTTTTTGTCTACTTAGTATTTCAACTTCTTTTTTGAGGAACTTGGGAATGAAACCATTACTTGCATTTTATCAAACCTACCATTCAATTAAAAATAATTAATCATTATTATAATCATTAATTAACAACTCCCCCCACTCTTGTGATTGTTGCTTGTCCAGGACATTCCCCCTTGAACTTCCAGTAACCAGAGGATAGTAATAGACAACACAGTAGTGACCACTGAGGGCATTCTTGACATTTGAAATCTTTGATTATCAGACTGATAACTATATTATTTTCTGTGCTTGCAGCTTTTTCTGCAGAATGAACTCATAGCCCATGTGTGAGAATTAATGGAACAATTCATATAGCATTTTGACATCATGTCACAAAGGACACAATATTGTCACTGCCATTGTACCCAACTCCAAACACAGGATGTTGGTCTCCTGAGAGTGCAGCACCAGTGAACAACATTTAGAAGGCAGAGAAAAGACTAAAGAAACTGAATTTAACACACACACACAAAAAAAATCAACAACAAAAGTCCACCCAAGCAAGCATTGCTAAACTGAAAAAGATTAGGACGACATGACTACTTTTTCCCCCAATTGTTAAATGTAAACTAAGTTAATGGTCAAAAAGTCATGGAGGACGAGAGAGGGAAGTTGTGGATGATTGCTGCATTCTTTGTTACGTCCCCTCTCCATCCTGGTGAGCTGGAACATCAGTGCAGTTCTCATGCCAGTTTCCGAGTAAACAACACGTACTTCCTGACTATCTCTAATCTGGGCAGCAATGTGTGTGAAGGGAGAGTGCTAAGTGATCTGTGGTTTTGACCAGGTATCCTGTTTTGACAAGGGTGTTTGTCCTTTACCCAACATACTGCAGATGTTATTCTTCAGATTTCTGTGTTCTGGGTTGTTGTTTTTTGGGTAACGCTTAATTAGGTCTTTTGGGAAAGATTTAATTTGGATTACTGAGAAGTTTATAGGGCCAGAGGTAACAATTAAAAAATAACCAAAAAAGTTGTGCTGATTAAAATCTTGTTTTTTCTTTCCACTCAATATTTTAAATTGCAGTTAACTGAAAGAAAATGTTTCCTCTAATTGATATTTTGACCATAAGCCGTTTGACGAAATGCGGTTCAAAATCAAGTTTTAAATTTGCCTCTAAAAGTTTTTGAGAAGCTCACTGAATTGCTTTAGCAGCTAGCATAAATTTCCATTGCATAAGCAGAGCTGCTCAGAATTTTTTTCAACAAAACTCTTCTATTTTGGAAAAAACAAACCATTAAGCATGCCCTCTGCCCTTCCTGCTATGGTAAAAAATGTTTCCAGGAAAGCTTTTAGTGGTAACGGCTCACAATTTTAGAATAAAATTCTGAAACCAAATTTAAAAGTGAACAATATAAAGATTCACGTAATTAATTACCTGATACTTAGATGAGATATGGTCAAGGATCATGTTTTAAAGAACCTCCTGTCTCCTAAGTGAGTAGTCTACTCTTTGGGCTAAAGAGATCTCTTTAACATGTCCCAGTGAGTCTTTAATGACACTGAGCAGAGGAATGCCCACAAGAGAGAGTTTTAAATGTGGACTTACTCCAATTATCAGAGATTATGTCACCCAGCTGCCATGCACAAGATTTGTTCCTCTTCTGTCTAATGTAGAGCAAAGACTTGAACGTGCATTTCGCATATCAATCAGCTGCCTGCATGCTGACTTCTTCTCCATAGGAAAAAGGAAAAATCCCGTGGTCCTCATGTGAAATATTCATGAAATCAGATTTGTATTTCCAAGATTATAACCACTCCAGCTGTGACCCCAGTCCTATACCAATGAAAAGCAAAGGCTGGACCGTTACTGACTTCTTTGTCAGAGGAACCATGGCCTGTGTTCCCCAGAAAGCTAACCATTTGTTATTTATGAACTTCAATTTTCTAACTTTAATTCATCACAGATATAGATTTTGCTAATAGTAAATAGTACTGCCATTATGTCATAGAAAGAGGAGATCACAAGAAAGGTTACTTGTGTTAGAGGCATTTGAAGGATGCCTCAGGCAAGCCCTGAGATGAGGGATATTTAGGAAGCTAACAATTCTGGATCATCTACTCTGCATCCAGGAGATACAGTTTAATCTTTCTCAATCCAGCTTTCTTCATTTACTATGTTTGCTGAAAAAAAAGTATCAATTTGAAATGTGAGAACTTTCAGTCAGCTGCAGAACTTGTTGAAAATGTTCGATGTGCAGAAAAAATTAATTTGTTAAAACTATCCTGTTAAAAAACATCTAGAATTTTCTAAGAACCCCATGACACTGTGTTAAAGAATTTATTTTTTTTAAAGACAAGTTGTTCCTCTGAATGTTTCAGAATTGTCAAGCATCTCTATTGCAGTCAGGAAAACTGAAGCAATACATTTCCTTTAAATTCCATGTGATCACACAAGACTGAGATAGATATGAACTTGTCCATTATTCCACAACTTTGGAGTTTTGTCTGATAATTTCCCCTGCATTTAAAATCCCAGAAATTCAATGATCTCTGAAAACTATAGAAATGTTAGAAATCTGATTTGAGGTGCTAGGTTTGTAATTTATATATATATATACATATATATATATACATATGTAGGTTGTCCTGAAAGCAATGCATATTTCCATGGAAACTACAACAGATATGACAAGCACACTAATTCTGCACAGTAGAACAAATACTCAGCTACAAAACACTATTTTTCAACACAGTCACCACCGCTGAATATGCATTTTCACCAGCAGTGAACAAGAGCCTGCGTGCCATGTTCACAATAACCTGCACCAATGGAGACAATCTGCTGTCACTGCCACCACTGCTGAAACACAGCACCCACCACTTGATTGTGCTCACATCCACTGTTTGCTCCTCATGAACATTCAGCAAGCACAGAAGAAAGTCAAGGGGTGCTATTTTTTCTATATGGAGGAATTCAATTCCACACCTTTTCTTCAGATGGACTTCTATGTCAGGTAGCATTTCGTCGGACTGCTCCTCTGCTGCCATCTGTGGCATGGCAGCAAAATGTAACAGGATATTGGTGGGAAGGTTCAGACTCTACTGCCATACTGCCAACATCCACCTCTGATGTCATGGGCCAACATGATAAAATAGGAGGCATTTCTTTCAGAGCAACCTATATTCAGTCTATCTACCATTTTGAAAATCAAATGCCCATAGTATATCTATTTTGTATCAGTTCATTTTGTTATTGGAATAAAGGTAATCCACAGGTATCAATCCTCATTATCTGATGAAAAACAAGACTTTTCATGGAGGAATACACGCTAAATATATGGACTGACAGTGCTCAAATAAGGATCACTGAAGGGAACTAGTTAAAAAGATTTACTTAGAAATTATCCAGTATGAACTGAATATATTAGAAATAATGAATCATTACAAGCTGATGCCCTAGAATTCTAAATCCTCATTTTAGTTAAATATATCGGAGCTGCACAGGAATGATCTTGGAGGGTAATGAAAAGCAAAATAATGACAGATTAGCCAGTTCACTAACTTCACTGATTAAAATCTTTCTCAATAATGAGCAAGCCAAATTAAATGGAGGCACGAGGTAAAAATATAAAATATACTTTCCTCTTGAAGTTTTAAGTACTTCAGCCAATTTGCGAATACATTTCAGATCCAAAGACCAGAAATCTAACTCAATGTCCCTCCCTACATTTCACTCAGAATATGAGAATGTTCCAGAGGTAAAGGCTAAACAAGTTAGACAAGGAAGACTCAAAATACTGAATTTCTCAGACTGTGACTAGGAGTCAAGATTTATATTTAATCGCATGGCTGTAAAAGATTAATAGAGACAGAGGAATTTTAACCTTTAACCAGCTTAGGCTTCAGTGTGTTAACTTTGCAATATTCTGAAAAGAACAACTTGAAAATCTGGAAAGAAGAAATCAGTTGTTTTCTTTTTGCTTTTTTTTTTTTTTTTTTTTTTTTTTTTTTTAATTTCTGTTTAACACATCCAAATGCAGCTAATTAGATCACCTGGGGAAGTACCATTACAACCAAACTTCCATTAGAGAAAAACATGCCTTCCAAGAAAATGCAAAGAAATCCAAGATTTGCTTGGAAAACACTGAGGCCTCAAACTGTTTTCTTAGATCTCATATGGTCTGTCTGCCTGCACAATCTACCTAGTAAGATTTGTACAACTAATACATTCTTATTATTTCACAGTCCCAAACTTGTAATACTTTAATTTCATTTACACTGCAGTCACTGGGCAGCATCCTGACTCTTCTTAAGTCAAGGACAAATCTCCCATCTACTTCATTGAGGTTATGAGATCTATCTAAATTCATTGGAGTTATTCCAACTTATTTCAATGCCATCAGCTCACTGTCTAGTCTTTTATGTTGTTGGGTTACAGCATAAATAAGGCAATAATTAGAGATGCAAAGCAAGTTTCAGTATCAATCTTGGAAGCAGAATGTGTCACTCTAGGAAAATAGAATCCCAAATGACTTCGGCAGAGCTGCCAAAGTGAATATCTAACATTTCGCTAATGGAAAAATTGAATGTTAGATGGTAGGCATAATTGGAAAAGTACAACAACAGTTGAAGCAATATCACTTGTTTATATGCAGTATGACTTCAAATATACTCCACTGTTATTTCCGTTTTAAGATCTACAGCAGGAAAATATTGGTTGTTTTTTCCAGGGGTCTCTCAGATAACAACAGATATGTGGGGACATTTCTCTAGACACTGTTTTTGAAAACTGTTTTATCACAATCTTTTGTTAAACATGAAAGTCTGAAAAAATGACACATTTATTTTCCTTTATCTGTTTTAGGCATAGCAATTATATTGGGTATTTTAAGACCCAAGGTTAATCAAGAACAAATTATTTTAAAGAGAGAACTAAAGCTAAAAACTAATAGTAAAGGATATGCAAGCAACCCAATACCTTTTTGTTAGCAAAACTGAGATGTCTGCATATCTCTATCAAACCTGGCAAAAAAGAGTACAAGAACTCTTGTTAGAAAAACAGCAGCTTTCCACAAGTTGCAAAAGGGTAATATATCCAAAATTTTCACTGTCAGGGAAATTTCATTCTGTAGGAAGATTGTGCTAGACTATTACCTCAAGGGTCAGTTTCTGAGCCTTAGACATCTATCAAAATTTCACTGTGGAATTTTAGATTATGAGCGGACTGCTTGCATGCATGGCAAAATAAGATTTCCTTCAACGTTCAGCACTGTGTAGATTTACATTGCATAAGCAGTGTGGTTGTGTTTGTCTCCCATACCATGGAGCTTATGGGCAATAGAGATAGGGAACCTCACTGACAATCATACCTGAGCTGATCTGAAGACCTCACTGCAGTTAACTGCTACTATAGATCAGCTCAGAACAAACTGGAGAGACAGTATTTCTGAGATGAGATAGAGTGCTCTTCAGAACTCTTTCTGTCCAGAACTGACTTGAAAGGCTACCAATCTGATCATTTTTCACAATTTCTAAAAGAAATAAAAATTCATTTATGTTACAATAAAATATATTTTTTTTCTGCATTCTGCCAAACAAAAATAAATTAGAGATCAGAATCATACCTCTAGTAAAGAAATAAATCCTAGAAGTGAATCAACCATGGTTTTGACTGGACCTGTTCACATAAAGGTTGTCACTGAAGTACACAGTGAAAGGGAGTAATAAGAAAGATAAAGAACTTTAAAAAAAAGTTTACCTCACCATCAATATCTCAATTACTATTCGTATTTCTCAGTATGAAGTAGCTCAAAAAAAAGAAAGAAATCTCAATCAGCCTGAGAGGACTTATTCCATAACATCGTACCCCATGGTCAGAAATGACTGAAGGCAATGGACTAAGGAAACAGAGTATGAGCTTTACAGCAGCAGAGTAAGGATTAAGGAGCAAGCGGATAAATGGGATGCCACAGCAGGAGTCTACAATTGGCCACTCAGCCAGGATGACAACACTGATTAATTAATCTTTAAGGAACTAAGAGAGATCTCTAGATCACCTGCTTATGTCTTTATATGGAACTTCAACTTGCCAGATTTTAACTGAGAACACCAGACAGCAGATATAAAAAGGTCCAGGAGATTTCTAAAGCAGTTTTATGGTATCTATCTGGTACAAGTATTGAATTGAGAATTGATGGGGAAAGGTGCCCTTCTGGATATTTTGCTTGTGACAGAGAAGGTCTTGTGGGTGAAATGGCAACTAGCGGCTGTCTTGGTCATAGTTACCATGAATTAGTAAAATTTAAAATCTTTGGTGATACAGGAGGAAAACTGTCACCAAAACTTCAACCCTGGACGCAGGGATAACATATTTAGGACACTTAGGGAGCTAGTTAGTAAGATCCCCTGGGAAACTGCTTTGAAGGCACTGGAGCCCATCATGGTGATCATTTTTTAAGTACTATCTCCTAAGAGCATAGAAACAGGCAGCTCAAAAACATCAGAAGTCAAACAGGTGGTTTGTTTGTGGCAGGAAAGTTGACCTGGCTGAACAGGGATCTTGTAGAGCTTAAGCTTAAAAAGAAAGCGTATGGCCACTGAAAGCAAGGTCAAGCAACATGTCAGGACTACAGCTATTCTGTTTGCCTTTGCAGGGAGAAAATGGTCGCCTTACAAATGGGAACATAGACAAATAAGAGATTTTAATGTCTTCTTTGCCTCTGTCTTCAACACCTATGAAGGGATCTTTGACCACAAGTGCCTCAAGTTGGAGGACTGTGACAGCAGTAATAACCAACTCCTGTCCAACTCTGAACTTGTGCAGGATTTACTTCTGTACCTGAGTGCATATTAATCTATGGAGCCCAATGTTATTCATCCCATGGTACTCAGAGAGCTGGCTGATGTTGTCACAAGACCTCTCTCAATTGTTTTTCAAAATTTTGGGTAATTTGGTGAAGTCCCAGTTGACTGGACGCTAGCAAAAGTTCAAATACTCAAGATATAAAGAAGTCTCTGGTAATTACAGGCCTGTAATTAACTCACTTCAGTGCCCTGTAAAATTGCGGAGAAAATCTTGCTGGGTATTACTGAAAAACACCTTAAGAACAACATGGCCATTGGTCACAGCCAGCATGGATTCATAAGGGAAGATCCTGTTTAACTAATTTAATTTCCTTTTATGACAAGGTCACCCATCTACTTGACCAGGGGAAGCCAGTTGAAGTTGTCTTTTTGGATTTCAGTAAAGTTTTCAATACTGTTTCTCACAGTATCCTTCTGGACAAAATGTACAGCATGTGGCCAGACAAAAACACAAAGTGATGGCTGGGCAACTGCCTGGCAGGTTGGGCCCAAAGGATTACGGTAAATGAAGTTACATCAGACCAGTCATTAGTGGGACTCCCCCCCAGCTTTGTTTGACGGCAAATTCTCTTAAATGTGTTCATAAATGGCTTGGTTGTAGAACCAGAAGGCATTTTCAGGAAGTTTGCTGATGATATTAAACAGGAGGTAGCTGTTGACTCTGTCTAGGGTGGGGAGAACTTGCAAAGAGATTTAGAGAGCTGAGCAATCACTAATTGCATGACGTTTAACAAGAACAAGTGCAAGATTCTGCGCCTGGGAAGGAGCAACCCTGGCAATATATATACTGACTGGAGGTTGAGATAGTAGAAAGCAGCCCTGCTGTAAGGAATTTGGGGATCTTGGTCAGCAGTGAGTTGAAAATGAGTCAAGCGTGCCCAGGCAGCTAGAATGGACAACTGTATCCAGGGGTGCACCAAGCACAGCCCAGCTAACTGGTTGAGTGGAGCAATCTTCTCTCTCCACATTGTATTGGTGTGGCTTCACCTTGAGTACCACATGTAGTTTTGGGCAACACAGTACAAAAAAGACAAAACTGTTAAAGAGCAGCCAAAGAAGGGCTACAAATATAATGAAGGGTCTGGAGAGCAAGGGGTATGAGGGGTGGCTGAAGTCTCTTAATTTGCTCAGCCCAGAGCAGACGAGGTTTAGGGAAGGCCCCAGGGCTGCCTCCAGTTCCTCATGAGTAGAGTGGAGAGCCAGCGCTGATCTCTGCTCTCTAGTAACAGTGTCAGGATCCAAAGGAATGACAAGGAGCTGCATCAGGAAAGGGTCAGATTGGGAAAAGGCTCTTGAATGAGAGAGTCAGGAGCACTGGAGCAGGCTCCCCTGGGCAGCGGTCATGGCACAGAGCTGCCAGAATTCAAGAAGCATCTGGACAACGCACTCAGATACATGGTCTGATTTTTGGGTGGTCCTGTGCAGAGTCAGGGTTTGGATTCAATGATCCTTATGGGTTCCTTTCAACTTGGAATCTTCTGATTCCATGATTTCTTTTAATGTGAAAAATTGGTGCCTTCCTGTTACATTCCTATTTTTTCAACTTTTTACACACTTCTATTATGCACAAGTCCTCCTTTTCTCCTGCTCATTCTACTTTTTATATACAGATTGATGAATCAGAGATGACATTTTTATGCCAAATCTGCATACCCACAGAGCATAGTATATATTTTGGTCTTCTACTGGATGGCATGTGTGAAAACTGTTCAAGTGCCCTCTAGTGACTGAAACTCACAATAAATTTTTTGCTCTAGAGTATTTGAGAAACCCAGAAACAGCAATAAAGTGGATGTAACATATTGAGGTCCACAAGATTTTCCATTTTAAGCTTTCACTTTTCAATTGCAGTGACAAAAATTAGAATATCTCACAAGCAACAGACTACCTGCAAGCACTGAAGTAGGGCCCGTCAGCCTAATGTGGACTACAAGTTAATTGATAAATTGGCAGGAAACCAGACATGTTTATTAGCTGGTCCACCTTAGAACTACATAATAACTGAAAGAAAAACCAATAATCTATTTACAGTTTCTTGCATTCCTCATTAAATCATTTCAGCTACTTTCATTGCTTGATTTAATCAAACAGTGGTAGAAAAGTAATGTAGTAGTTGTAGATGAAGTTTCCACTTCACAGCCCATGATAGCAAATGAATTGTAAAAATTATGACCTTTGAATCAGTTCGGATTTTGAATACTTGAATTATACAACTAACCCACAGGCTAATAGCTTATTTACAGAAATGTACTATTTATTTATCAATTTATAGGCTCATTAACCTGGAAGCTTAACCACTAGAATTGGAGAAACAGTACAATACATGTAAGTTTTAAAGTCAACACAGCCTGATAAAATGAATACAAGTGATAAGCACTGAAGTACGAAAAATAAAAAGTATATCTTTAGCTTTAAATTTCAACCATTTACAAAACAAAACAACAACAACAAAAAAAACACCACCACAATGATACATAGGAATATACCTTCCATTTTAGGTCATAAGTAGCCTTTCTAGCTCAAATAATCAGCCAGATAAGGGCAACAAACACATCACAGAGACTTTAGGCTCACGAGAAAATAGCCTAGTTTGTGGGCTGGTACAATAAAAACAAACTGGCCCAGGAATAAAGATGACCTTCTACTATCAATTTATGTACAAATCTCAGAGAAATAGCAAAAGATATTCAACATGTCCATTCTGGCATCAGCAAACCGACTACCTCTCTCCTACCTCTCAGGTGTACAGTAATTCAAAATAAAAAGCCATACTACCCTGAATTAGATAAGAAAATCATACTTATTTATGTCTGTCTGGAAGCTGATTTATACCAGATTAAGTTTGATTAAGTCTTTTGTATCTGTAGAGACAAAAGCCAACTCATTCTCTGAGGCCTGAAGAACAGAAAAAAGAAAATTCAACAAAGAGACAATTCTGGGTTTTTCATATTGATGAAGTATTCTTCCATATATCCTTGGAGGGTCTAGTAATGTCACGGAATGAGCACTGCTAATAAAGATGTAGTACTTCAATTGAAATATCCTACTTTTTGAAATCTTGCTTAAAGGAATTAGTTTGGGAGTAATTTCTGAGGCAGAATGATTGCTTTGACAATGTATTTTGGAAAACACCGCCCTTCTTTACATACTTCAGTTTTCATGAGTTATAGCAATAAACATTCATCCGCATATGGATGACCTTGAAAATTTCCTTAGTGTATGCTTCAGTAAACCAAGAAAGATCAGCAAAAAATAAATAAAAAAAAATTAAAATGCAAGTGGCCACAGCTGCATGCTTAAAATTATAGCGGATGAAAAGTTTTGTTTTCTCATAACATACATTAAATCTGTTCAAAGCTAAAACACAAAATGAAAACAAATCCTCTACAGATGTGACAGTTCTGTGATTCATTGTCAGCTCTTTAAAATATTGTTGCTTCTCCTCCTTTTACATCAAACTTTTTTATCCTACAAACCATTAATTGATGGCACCTGCTTTTTCCTCTCTTGTTGTCCTTTCTCTCAGTATGTAGGACACAATGTTATATCGCTGCCCTCTTACAGCCCAAACATTCCTGAAAACAAATCAAACTCAGATATAAAGCTTCAGAGTAAACCCTAAAAACACACAGAGTTTCCATTGGTATCCAACGATCTCCCCCTTACCCAAACCCAAACATGCCCAAACCAGCAAAAATCACAGAACCAGACTTTAACAGGAATCACAGAATCACAGAATTGTAGGGGTTGGAAGGGACCTCTAGAGATCATCGAGACCAATACCAGGTATGTTTTATTATTGCTGCAACAGGGAAGGATTTTTTTTAAAATTGTGGCTTTGTTTTTCAAGTTCGCCTTAGAGGAATTCTAAAATGCTTTCTATCCCACTTGAGGGTCTCTCAAAAGCAATCTTTTAGCACTACATATTTCCCTTTAGCAGCAGGACAGGTTTGCCTGCCAGAAAGCCAATTCTTTATGAGAATGAAGAACTTCTCATCAGTAAATGCAACACCTTCAGCACTGCGTTCCAGACCCTGCAGCAATAACATTGTCCTATCATGGACTTGAAAATAATTAGCTGGCAGCATCACTGGTATTTTCTTCATTGCTAGCACAGCTCTTCACAGCAATAATTCATCTCTCCTCAGGAGCATCAAGCTCTACAATTGGATAATGATGGACTTGGGCAAATACCAGTCTTACTGGCAGCAGTAAGATGCCTACTGCAGCAGCCTGTAATCCAGCTTTCCTATGCAGTAATCTAGTGTTTTTAGAACTACAATCAAATCCTCTGTAAAAGTGATATAACTGTGTGTAACTAAAGCAAAGTAGTTGAGATCTAAGCATCTGAGCCCATTCTTTTTCCTTTCAACACACTTAAAACTAGTCAGCAATTCCTAAACTTGCCCATGTTACCATACTCTGAAAATGACAGTTCACTCATTGCAAACAAATTCAGCAGCTAGCTTGCTCTTTTTGCAGTAACAACAAGCAACACTATGTCATTTATATCAGCATGGCAGTCCTCTAACCATGCTCCTCTGATGAAGACTTCAGTCTTCTGCATAGCCCATCTCATCTGCACATGAAAGAACAGTGCTGAAGCACAACTTGTGTCCCCATTCCAACACTTTGGTTTGCTCTTTTTTAAAAGAAAAAAAAGGATTCACTCACACACACACACACACAGATCAATATGAGGGAATATTTAGATTTCATTATCACCAGCTATTTCTTTTTCCATGCACACACTTTTTGCAGTCAGGTGTAGGACTGATACGGCATATTTGTACTATAGCAGGAACAAACAAGGTGATACTCAGCTTTCTTCAAGTCTGCTACAATGTTCTAAACTGTATACAATGATTTAGAAATTACTGGTAATTAATAAAACTTATTTATTAAAGCCAAGCCAAATCTGGTTGAAAAATGACAGTGAAAAGTAACACCTGGAAGGGAACCTTACAGGACTTGTCATGGCCATGGTCAGACTGCTCAGCTGGATGGATATCCTATGCTGAGTAGCAGTAAATTCCTGACCTAGCAAAGGAAGTAGTTGAGGGTCATAGAGGTAATGGATAAAACAAGCTTGAAAACAGGAACAGGTATCCAGTGAAAAGGCAGTTTAAGAGAAAAATGAAAATGTAAGTTCTTTCTACGTTTATTGGCACTATTGTTGGAAGGGTTTTTTTTTTCAGAGTAGTTTTCTTTGTGAAACTTTAATCAAAAATTCCAGGAGAGGTGGCTAGATATTTCCCTGCTATCTATAAAAAAAAAAAAAAATCAATTAAGACTGCTTGTGCATGCAACCGTATTTAGAATATTAATTTTGTAAATCAACAGTTGATTTCCCAATTAAGCTAACTGTCAGCAGCAATTAAGGTAGCAATTGCTAGAATGTAATAATGTATAAGAGACAATCTCCATTTTAACATTAAATAGACTTTGTTGTAGCCTTCTTGTAACTAAAAAATTCTGGCTTCTTTGACTACAATATTTTGATTTGATTTGAAAGTAAACTTTTTTCCTCTGTGCCAGTAGGAATGTCCTTTCAAGTTAGAGAAAAAAACACCAGACATCCCTCTGAATCCTAATTATCAAAGTGATCCTGAATGAGCACTGACATACATGCCTCTAAATGGTGAGCTCTCAGATGAGCCTCAAAGTACAGCCTTCCCATCTCATTATTTGTACAACTAAAAGCCATTTATCCTCTCCCACCTGAACAGCTTAATTTAACTGTTGTCTAAGAGAAAGCACTGGCATGTGCTGCCCAGAGAAGCTGAGGAATCCCCATCCTTGGAGGTGTTTGAGGCCAGGCTTGATGGGACTCCTGTGCAGCCTGACTAAGTTGTTGGCAATGGCAAGGTGGTTGGAACTAAATGATCTTTGAGGTCCCTTCCAACTCAAGCCATTCTGTTTTCTATAATTACTGATTTTTCCCTTTCTTTCCTCCTGAGACGTCCATGCTCATTTTTCTATTCTTGCTTCAGTTCCTCACCAGGTTCTTCCCTGGTTACCTTTCAGTTATTGCTAGGAAGAACTAGCTGAAATTTGTCATTTTTAAATACCTGCATTAAAAAAAAAGCACAAAACACAACAGAATTCAGAATATTGTCCACATGTTCACAAGTGTGGGTGCTTTCTCCTCTCCATTTTTGAATCCTTAATGTACTACTTTAAAGTACATAACGCAGAAAGAAAACTGATTAGAATAGGACTCATACAGATTCATTTCAAACTAGTTTGCTTTGCTTCCTAATACATGGAACTGGACAAAATATTATTTTTAAAAGGCACACACAGCAACAAGAATGCTGACTGAAAAGAGCTATACCACTGAAGAGGCTGGCCTTGTGGAAGGCAAGGATTCATCCCTTGTTACTTCAACACTTTACCAGAACTGTAGTGCCTCTAACAGTACTGATTCATAATAGCACTGTTTCAACCTAAGATAAATAACGAGGTTACTGCTGTTCATTTCTTCTTATGCTTGTACAGGGAAGTGGAAATTCTTGTGCACTGACTTTCGTAAAGATGTTGCATTTGGAACTGAAAATGTTTCAGGAGTTTGTTCACAAATAGCAATATTATCCATGGATTTAGGACAGGCTAAGTCTGTTAGCTACTCTCAGTTATGCCCTCATGCAGAATATGCAGGTCAGAAATCCACTACTGCACGGAATGCAAGTAGTTGCTCTCGTACTTTTGCGGTTTACAACATATGCTGGCCTTTGCCTAATCTAAAGCAAAGGTGAGAATTCTACATCTTATGAAAGATTAACTGAAACCATAGAGGACTCCTTTCCTCTATCTGCCCTTAACTTCTGTCAAAGTATACAAATCTTGAAACCTAATTACATCTTTCAAGATCTTCAAAATAGCTCTTCAACATACTAAAAATGGAATAACTTTACAAACAAATCTGCAAACAACTCAGAGCTTTAGGATTATTCACAATTGCGGCAGGCAAAACAAAACAATAAACATACAAAACAACAGGAAAATATGATGAAAATGCCTCAAAACATCACAAGCTGAACATTTTGAGAGAAGTCATTCTACTCACAACTTAGTAGAATTCGTGTTAAATAAATACAGAAATGGCAGGTTCACTTTATCTGAAGTTACTTGATGATTCTCAAGTGAGAAAAGAAAAGTGTGTAGGACTCCCAGTTCACAAAATGCAAATTGCCATTCATTTTCTTGCAACTGTGACTGAAGAGGATGAAGACTGGGGGGAGTTTGCAAAATATTAACAGAAAAAGTAGGCAAGAGATAAATAAAAATACCATAAGCTCCCATTCAGTGCTTATTATTTTTACGTCAAATTGCTGTTGGACTAGATGATGGTTAAAGGTCCCTTCCAAATGAACTTCTCTATTCTAGCTTTTTTTATTAAAATTCAAAATTCAGCCACGTGGGGCAAAAAAAGCCAAGAAAACAAACCATGGGATAAGCTCAACCACACAGAACACGTAACCAGTCTTTCTCATTTGCTCAATAACTCAAAGATTACTTTCTGCTTGGGCGATCTGCTAGTTGTTCCCTCACATGTTCTCCTCCTCCCATTAACATCTCATGCTAATGGTTATTTAACTCAAAGTTCTCTTTCTAAGCAATCGGAATCAGGAATTAAGGTTTCTGAAATAAATTTCTGTCAGCCTGTCTGCAGAACACGTCATTCCTCAGCAGCAAGAACCACAAACTACCATTTTGTTTGATTCCATCGCTAAAGAAGGGTTATTTTCTATTATATTAAGCTGACCCTTCTATTTCTTAATTATTATTGTAATAATCTTATTGATGCTAAGTTCTTGGAACTGCTTTATACTTGCTTCAGAAAACATACACAGAGGAAAGGAATTAAATATTTATTAACAGCCACTCTTTGAAGAGCAAATATGTACAGCCACAACAATTCACATATCTGGAACATGACTTATGTGTATTTGAATACCTATTTGACTCAACATCTCAACTCTCTCCCTCAGTTAATTTGGCTACTTTTTTCAATCTGTTTGATGGAGTTTTCTTTCTTTTATTTTTTTTTCTTTTTTCTGTGCAACAATCCAGTTTTGTCTCAACCAGAATTTAATAAATAGAATTATTTGCAGAAGTTATGATATAAATACAGGATGGTTTATATGACAGCGGTTCAGGTTAGGCCCAATGGAAGGTTTTTATTTATCACTCCTTCCCAAACCAAGAATCAAATTAAAATGAGTAGAAGCTTTGCCAGTAAAATTTATACTCCCATATTGTTTCAACTGTGTGGATTAAATTCTATTCAAACAATCTTTTCACAGCACAGACAGTAGAAACTACAGAAAGGACTTGAAAGAACAATGGAAAGAAGACTCATTAGCCTGAAAAGATGGGGCTACTCTTGACAAAATTAGAGTATCTGGGAAGCATGAAGAACTAAACTTCCCTCTACTTTTGTGGAGCCACCCAGTGGGAAATTTAAGCAAAGTTGCAGGAAGACATTAAATCTAGAAGACATCGCAGAATAGGAAAAACTGAACAGTTAGTATCATTACCATGAAGACAGCAGAGCAGCATAACTACTTAATTTCAGATAGCCTTATTATGAATTTATTTATATTTCATTTTTTACAAGACAGGGTAGAACAAAGGAACATGACCAGAAAGAAAGCAGTAAAATTTGGCCTAACTTCTACACAAATTCCACAGAGCATGTACTGCAAATGCTGAATTTCCACAGATAAACCAAAATTAATGCCTGAGTGAAAGAACAAAGTGATACTTTCAAACATGAGGTGACTGGGTCTCACTTTAGTGTACAGTGCAATCATAACTTTCTGATTCACATTAATTGTTAAATATTGCACTAATGAATGATTTGCTTATTCATCACTGTAAACCTTGATGCTTATCAGGAGAATAGCCACAGAAGTTCTGTAAAATACTCTGATGTTGCAGTTAGTCAGAAAAAGGTGAAAACAAAATCTTGACAGCTTCTCCCTGGAACACTGCTGCAGTTATCACCGGTGGTGCATCACCAGCTCTTTAAGGCTATGACTGCAGAGAAAGCACAGCAGCCAGACTGAGTCTCTACATAAAATGACAAGGAATCTGAGAGGCACCAAGTGCCGCATCTGCATATATGAACCAGCACAGGGACAGGAGCCTTCATAAAGCTGCTGGCAACAAGATATTTGAGGTATTTTTTCAAGCTATTTACATATATTTTTTGGGACTGACTACTATCATAAAAAATGAGCTGGTTTCTCCACAAAGCAGTGCTTTCGGTCCCTCCTAAAAAAAATTTTAAAGGCAAAAGACCTGAACTCCAGCAACCTTCGTGGCCTTATCCTCTGCCTCTGGAGAATTAGCTCTGATACTAGTTATAGATTTGGGGACAGAACTTCACTGTGTGTCAAACATGTGACAAGCAGAAAAATATGATCTCTATCTAAAGCAGCTTGCAATCCAAACTGAAAAATTTGAGATGGGAGCCAGGCACGATAAACAGCAGGGTATCCAAGAAAACAGATGATAGGCTGAGATACTGAATGGATTTAGGTCACACGTTCTAAAAGTCACACATGAAATCATTGGGCAAAAGTCCCATCTTTGACTTAGGTCTCTAAATATACATATCAAGCTACCTACGATAGATTAAATAAGGGATATGGTGGTATCTTCGTAAAAAGTACAGCACTCCATGTTTAGATGCCTGCCAAACTCAACTCCTGCTTGAGTACTGAGAACCCTTTAAAAGACCAGAAGTCAGAATAACAAAATGCATCAAGATGCAAGAGGAGCATTCTAGAGGCAGCCAGCAGGAAAAATTAAACTCAGGATCCATTTGAAAGCTTCCATCTCTTTGAGACATAACGCATCAGAGCTTGGGCAGAAGTCCACACTCCTTCAGGATTAAATCCTCTCCTGGGAGTAGATGCTTACAAAGTATGATTTTCAAACCAGTGAGCAGGGCTCACTTGTAAGGATGCAGCTGTGGAAGAAAATAAATAACATCAGCTCTCCTATTTCAAGTGGAGGCCTAATTTAGTAATTATAGCACTCACACAAAACTTCCAGGCTCTTAGAAGAGCACATAGCAAGGCAAAGTGTATGTGAAATGGGATGCATCCTTCACCATTTTAGTAGATACCACCTGCTTGTGCAGAGAGGTGTATGAGAACCCCAGGGTCAGGAGAAAAGCAGAGAAGTGTTAGGGGTTGCTGCTCTGCCTCCCAAGACCATATGCATGTTTAAGATACAGAAAATGGTGTTTCTGGAGGTATAGTATAAAACTCAGGACTGACTGCCTATGTCCAGCTGAGTGCCTTAGCCACAGAAGCTCCAGATTTAAGTCAGTGCTCTAAAATCAGAGCAGCAGATTAAATCCAAACTGTTCTTGTTTCAGATTCATTTACAACACTAAAATTAATTCACTTTCCTTTGGGAATAGCTGCTATATATCATTTCCTAGCACTCCCACAACAAACAAATGAATAAAAACAAACAACAACAAAAAAAAGCGAACGTAAAAAGGAGAGGGGAAGGGAGAGATTCTTTAGCACTAGATTAGCATTCTCTGCTGAGCTGTTCCTTAGCTGCTGATTAATGCTAATGGCACATTCTGGGAAAGCACAAAGACTCAAGGGCAGTACATTGTACCTGGAATTGTAAGATTTCTGTTTCCTGAGATTCTTTTTTCCTGCAGGAAACAGTGTGAGCCAGTAGGAAAATCTGAGTCAGTACTGAATTACTGTTCAATGTGATATGAGGGGACAGGAGAGCATATGCAGGTTTTTCTTTTTTTTTTTATCTTTTGAATACAGCTACTAAATTTAGATCACAACCATTTTAATGATCAGGTGAGTCTCATACAATTACCCATGATAGCTGCATTTCTAAGGACATTTCAAATGGATACAATATTTTGCCTTCTATATTGTGTTGTCTTAGCAGCTAAGAAGCTCCATATCTGATGGGGAGATAACATTACAAGAACGGATAGGAACAGTGGGAGAGGAACTGTCGGTTCCAGTGCTAGTCATAAGCTTGAAAGATCTGGAATCAAGCTCAGAAGCGAGATCAAACTTATTTGGTGAAGTTTGATCACTTGCTTAAACACGCATTCATTTCATGAAAAAACCATGCTCTCCATCAGGCCCATCTGCCAGGCTTCCTGCTCATTCTCAGAAGTTCTCATATAAGTAACGTACTGCAGAGAATGCCAATTTTGATGCTGCCCTTGGAGGAAAAGTAGATAACTTTGTTTCTTTAGCTAATGACTACAGCAAATATGGAAATACAAAGTCCCAAATTCCTGGTCTTTCTCCAAAATCAGGACAGGTAATTTATCCAATTGCTGTTTTTTTGTAAAATGCAAACCCTCTCCAAGGCAGTAACTTACACCCGCTCTTCTTTTCCCTGATAAGTGTCCAAATAATTACACTAAGAGTCATTTTGCCCCTCACTTGGTCAGCAAATTTACAACAGATTCCTGTAAGTGGAACAGATTCAACAGAAGGGAAGGGAGTGAAACCAACAGCCAAAGTGAGTCCTCCCTTTTGGAAGATATGGCTGCGTTCATCAGTCATGTGAAGATGAGCACCAACTTGGATCGTGTTCTCTCTACTGAGATTGCCCTACTGGAAGTCTTGCTTCTCCACGCTGAAAACAACTTTTTTTTTTTTTTTGATTGACAGGTTGCAGGCAATCTAATTTAAGGAAAGGGTATTAGGGAATACAGTTCCTAAACAGGGAGTATTTTTTCTTTGTAAAGTTGAATGGATGGGAAAACAGGATTGGGTACAACAGGGAACCTAAATATCAGTTTGCAGCTCTCAGGCTGCCTTATGCTGGAAAAGAAACACAATGAGCTGTGATCTGCCTGGGGTCTCTTCACAATTTGTAAAACGCTCAAAGGCTATTTCAGGACGAGACATTATATAAAACACAGGATACTGCTGGACTGATTTCAGCACCAGAAAGGAAGCAAATTGTCTCCTATTGGTGCTTCTGGCAAAATTCTTTCCTTTATGTGACAGCAGGAAGAGGTTCTAGACTACTAGAAAGCCAGTGCAATGAGCCAGGGTAAAAAGTGTCACTTCAAGAAGCTTTTTATCATGCATGATTTCTTACTTTATTTGTACTTTATGTTAAAGGTTTTTCCCATTCAGTTGCCCACTAGGTCTAGAGAGCTGAGGGTGTGCAGTGCCCAGAGACAAGCTCACTATTTGTCTCTTAGCAACTCTTCTAGCCGCGTGCAACTGCCCTGCTGAATCCACTGGTACAGGAAGCCTAGATGGCAATCTGGGCACACAAATTATGGAAACAGAGAGAAAGAAAAAAGAAAAGTTGCCCCAGATTTTGCAGTGGTCAAATACTAGTTCTTTTTAGAAGTGAAGAATTTCACTCATCTGTCTTGTTTCTTCCAGAGGTTTCAAAAACAAAGCTTTCACTGACACAAGTTGTTGGCCCCAGCTAAGAACAATTACTAAGTAGGCCCTGGACATCACTTTTCATGCCCAGAATGTGTATCATTATATCATTCCGTAGGAAACATATCCAAAGCTTTTGGATATAAAGAATCTCTAAAGCTGTGATATGAACAATGGTCTGTGCACTGAGCTAAAAATGGCTTGGACAATATGTGCTATCATCAGAATAGATAATTCCTCTTCCCCCCTAGCAGTGGGATATCAGAAATAAGGAAGTGATATTTCCAAGACAAAATGTACTTTCTGAATCCCACAAAAAATTAGTCACAAGCAGTAATGTGTTAGGAATACGCTGTTATTAAAAAACTGGAACATACACTCAAATCGGAGCTGAAAGAATGACACTGATGACTTAAATCCAAATGTATGAAATTCCTGAGACCCCTAAATGATATCCTCAAATCTTAATAACTTCAAGCATTAGTGCAGATAATAAGGATTACTTTATAAATATGCACGTGTCTGCAATAAATTATTCTCATATTAGTGCTATTCTATAAAAACAATTTGAATTGTTCAGGAAAACAGAGATTTCAACACCTCAGTTAAACAAGAAAACCCTAAGTAAAATGATCCTAGAATGAAAATTCATGCAAATATCCTACCTTCAAAAGTGAGTGTGTCCATACACTAAAGAAACTTATTAAAAACAAACACCTATTTTTGACAAATTTCTTTTTTCTACCTAGGTTGATTGCACTCTAAATCCTCAAGGCTGACTGAACCTAAGAGGCTTTGTGAACAAATTATGTGATCAGCAGCAGGGCAACACAAAGCCAAAAGATCAGACACTTAGAGTCATGTTTTGGACTGATGTGAGTTCTTACATAGATGAACTACAAAGCCCTAGAAGAAACAGAATTCATAATGCTCATGTTGATAGCCCACATCTACAAAGGAGGTGTTACTGTGAAAACATATTCTGGAAGAAAAACCATAGCACATAAAGAAGTCCTGAGTGAAGTCTTGTCCATTGGTTAGAAACCAGATGAAATATTTAGGGTTTTGAGTAGGCTATCCGGCTTAGGACAATTTCATGCTAATAAAAGGAGGCTTTCCTATTAACACACAGTAAAATGTATTTTGCCACAAGATAGATTATTCCATTTTTTAAAGAAGCTTGGCATGAGTATTCTGGGTTTGAAGAACATGTTGAGTTAAAGATGACAGTAAAAAGCATATTAAAAGTTGGAGAGATATGTTCGTTACCTCTCTCCATTCCAGTGCTCTTGTGGGATTCTAGCCACTGTCTGTTTGTTTGTTATTTTCCTTAGCAGTTTTGAATTAGGATATTTTATTCATGAGTTCAGATATGCAGAACGGAGGTCTGACCTATGACTTGGATGTGTCATGAAGGAGAAGTCTGACCCTTCTCAGGACATTCTATTTATTTACTAATATTTTACTCTCACTATCATCTTGTTTTGCTTAAAAAAGGCAGGCAGTGACATTATTTCCTACTCATTCTTGGCTCTACTTGCCTGCCCCTTTAATTAAGCTGCAGTTTTCTCTTTTAATAAGCACTGAAGTCACTTGAAAAGTCAGTTTTGCCCACTCTGCAAAATGAAAGTAGTTGGTTAATCTGTTCCACCTAATTCACAAAGCGTTTTTGGCATTTTTAAGTGGTTACAGCAATAATTTGCAGATTCTGTTACAACTCTAAGACAAGAGTCTTACTTTATATGCTGCTGGATGGGTGTACAGCACCATCTACATTTTCTGCAGGATCTGTTGCTTTGGTAGACACCACAGCCAGATATAGCAAATTAAGGTATTAAACAGAAGCCAATATCACAAGAAGTGTGATGTTGATGTATATAATATGGTTTGCATCCCAGCCTTTTTAAAAGTTATAGTTTGCTTCCGGAAAGCATTTAGTTCCTTATGAAATATCAGAAACCTACATTCATAGAGCAAGTGGAGAATTTTTTCCCTGAAACTAGTATTACAGTTCCAGTTATCACAGATCGCCATGTCATCTGTGAGCAATTACCTTTCATTTCCTGCTTTAAAACATAGTCAGCTTGCTAAGTCAGACGTCAGTTCATTCTTAAGGTTTGGATTCATTAACAAAGATGTTTGATATGAGATGAAGTTCTGGCCAAGCCTCCTCCACTTTGGTTCTATCCAGAGATATTACTCAAAATTTCTCATTCTGCACTCTAAATTCTCCCTGCTTTTCTGTCTCTACTTCAGACAACCCTTAAATATCCGCAAGAAGAACAGCAACTCTGGATGATTCTTCTCTCTTTTTATGAGCTATATAAGAGATTGTTTCTCCAGGGGAAAGAATACTGCAAATCTAGAGCGATTTCTGTCCCTTTTTCCAGGGCAGTCTTCTCCATCTTTATATGTTACCAAGTTTGCTCTTACATCAGCACATTAGCAAGAATAGTAACCCTGGGGGCCTGATTGGCATTGCAGATTGGAAGAGAAGAAAGAATACATTACTGTTTCTGTGGCAGTTGAACTACATCTTAGAGAAAATTAAAAGCGGCTGTCAAGACATGGTCAGTGCTGTCCACACATAAGAAAGCTCCTTTTTGAAGTCTTTATCTATTTTTCAATCCGTCCAATCATTTTCCCATATTTTTAAGCATTCAGAGGATTGATTCTTTGTTAGCATTTACAGTAAGAACCAGCAGAGCTGCAAACCATTGTAACACATGCTATCTACATGTATTCTATGAATATAAGTCTCTCAGAAAGACTGCAAAATAAATCCAACCAATCTGAATGTTCAGAGCATCTCAAAGAAGCTTTGAATTCTTATCAGAAACTCTCCCAAGTATACATTCTCTAAAATTTCTCACTTCCATAACCACAGGAATGTATGTTAGTACTCCCTTATTTTTAATCATCAACAGTTAACATCATTAACAGCATTAGCATCAGTAGACATTGTTGACAAGTGGAAACATTCTCCACAGAGATGTCTGATTCCTATCACCATTGAACTATAAAGAAAGACAAAATCTCAGCCTCAAGATACATAAAGACTAATTCTTATCGCTTCAATAATGCTCTGACACAGTGAAAACTTCTTTAGAAAAAATATTATCTCAGCTGTGATGGAGTCTCCTATAGAGTCAATGTATGAAATTTCAGTTTTTCAGCTCCTTTGATAAGAAATTAGTGCTACTTAAACCACAGTGATGTCTACAGGTGTCATAGCATAACTTCCTGTTCTTGCTGAACCAGCTCTCCACTAGTCTCAGTTTTGCATAGCATCAATCTAACTTTACTCACAAGATTTTTATGGTGGCAATTTTTGTCATTGTGAAACATTAGAACAAAAAATAACACTTCATTGTGACATCCTTATTGGATAATTAAAGTAAAACATACAGAAAAGATGCAACTGGCATAAAGGCACAGGAGAATGGTATTAAAAAAAAAAAAATAAAACACAAAACCCAGTAAAATCCGGTAATGCTACTATGCATCCTCTCAAAACCTGGCATACACAAGAAATCGTACAGTCATTGAATCATTCAGGCTGGAAGAAACCCTTAAGATCATCAAGTCCACTACTAAACCATGTCCTTCAGAGCTACATCCACACATCTATCAAATAGCTTTAGGGACAGTGGCTCCTAGAAAGCCTGTTCCAATAACTAAGAGCAAAATAAAAAGTACCATGTATTTCTTGCAAGTGCTCACTCTTCTGTTCACATACATGAGCTGCCCACTTCAATTCCACATAAATTATTCCAGCAGCCTCTGCCTTCTAGGACATACATTTATACTCTCGTTTCTCAACTTCTACAGTCAGTTTCAGCCGCATATGAAGGCTATTCTAAAATCTCAATGTGTTTTTTTGTTAGGCATTTCTTCTTGCTGTCTCAATAAAAGAAGATCTGTCTGAAGATTTGGAAAGTAGCAAAGCCGTAGTTTTGGAAACTCTTTAGGTAAGTATTTGAAAAAGAAAAAAACAAACACAAATAAACACAACCAAGTAACTGACTCACTTGCTGTGTCAATTCCATCAAAGAAGATTTATAAATTTAACACACACTGATGTGTTTCTAACTGGAATCTCTGAGTGCAAAACAAGAAGTGCTTTGTTGTACTTCCTAAACAAACTGTTTTGTTCCCCTCTGATACTTACAATTCCCATATAATCTTTAAAGCTGGTATAAGTTTTCAAGGGTTTCAGATTTAGCCGTAGGCAACAACCACACCAGATTCCATAACAATATTTCCGTGGTCTCTTCTTTGCAATTCCCAGTGTAGTTTCACTTGTTAGTCTTTGTACAACCAATTTCACAAATCCCTTCTATACTGTGCATGACATTTCTTCAGCAGGTCTTTAGTTCTTCCTCAGAAACTAAGATGCTGCATTTTCACTTAAGTTTCAAAGTTGTTTTACACTCCTGTCAAGACACCACGATGCAAAGAGGCAGTTCTGCCAGTCAGCATCAGTACAAAATCACTAGAAAGCTATATTCATGGGTAGGGGGTTTGAAGAAGCTTGAGGTGCTCCTTTACCAAAACTGACATGCTGGACATTAATAATAATAGTAAAACACATGATCAGAACTAGAGTGTGGCTGCGAAATGAGACTGCTCAGAAGTCAGAAATGAGAAAATAAGTAGGATCTTTCTATATTCAAAGTGTACAGGTACTGAAAAGCTCCAGCTCGTGCACTGAAGTGCTGTGTCAGGAACTGACTGTGAAAGCATTTTGCTCAGTACCATTGCTTGTATTCATCATGAGGAGTGATCACCTGTCCTTCTGCAAGTGAAAGGAACCACACTGGCACTTCAAGCTAAGAACCTCCAATCAAGCATTTTTCAGCAACCAGTAATCCAGTAAGGTGAAGAGAGCAGCGAATTTACAGCCAACTAGCAATATTTAAGAGCTAATTCTGCTACTTGCTCTTAATTGCCTTCTGTGCCACCTGAGTGCAGGTATACTCCTGACTTTTTACCCCAGCTTTTAACCCTACGCCTCCTGGATTTGAACCCCAGATTGTTCTGAACCTTCATTTCTTGGTTCTTGACAAAGCCTTCTCTGACTTCCAAGTTTGTCAGGTCAAGAACTAATTATGAGGTGTACTTTCCAACTCACAGCTTATAACACAGACACTTTGTAGTACATGTGCAAGTTGCATAGATGAAGAAATATTAGGTTCTTCCCAATAAAGAAGCAATCTCTAGGGTCTTAAGACCAGAATTGCATCATTTGAAGGAAGTGAAGGGCATAGTACCACTGTGCATAAGACAGCTGGTAAAACAATACTGAAGTGCTTAAACTCCTAGATTCTTTTAAGTCCTGTCAATAATACTTAGAAACTCATCTCATCATTCAAGGTCTGGGCTTGGTGAGGAAAGTACTGGCTATCCCCAAGATTACACCAGATTAGTACAAAAGTTCCACCTGCAAGGAGATGAGAGTTCCACCTGTATGAGATAAGAGAGAGGCTGCTCTATATTCTACCTAATCTGTGTGAGCCGAGTGAAGCTGAGGACCAGCCTGGGCTTCCTATGCCCATAACTCTTCTTTTTTTGCAGTCTGAGCTATAGACACCTATAGATTCCACCAGTCCTTCAAGCAGATGATATCTGGGCCCTTTGAGGGAAGTCTTTGGCCACACTGTTTGCCCAAGGTTTCTTTCATGCTATTTTTGAGAGAGGAAACTGAGTGCTAGGCCTATCACAGTGCAAGCAACTGTACAACACACAAGCTCAGAATGAAGAAAAGGGTGTAATAAGACAAGTTTTATTCAGAATTTCCTGATGCCAACTTACCCAGAACCTAAGCAAAAGAGTGGAATAGACAAAGCCAAACTTCACATTAAACTTAGCCCTACTTAAAAAATCTCAGAACAGTCAGATATTTTACAGTATCTAATGGAGAGAAATAGTTTTACTTGAGTTAATTTTCCTGATAATGTTTCTTCTCACATTGTTTCAGAATTTTTGTCCTGATTGTCAGCAATGCTCTTGCTCGTTCTTCCTCTCCTCACGCGTGTGAAGAAATTTACAATAAATGCACAGGTTTGTTTGCTCACAACAATCACCTTAACACAAAAATTGTGTAATTCATTTTAAAAAAATCTGCACAATAAAGATTTCAACTTTTTGGTATTACTCCACTGTAAACGCAATGTCAGAGAAACAATTTCCAATTTCAATCTTTCTGTGAGATGAAGCAATTTTCCATGCTTAGTTTTATCACCCATGCCTTATTGTATTGGCAAAATCTCTAAAAGAGTTCCTTTTGCCTGTCAAGATAAAAGAACAAAACACAAAACACACAAAGCCAAAGCGTGCAAAGTGTGTTTCTTTGGAGATCTGTTTATTTATTTTATTTTTATCCAGTGAACCACTAAATTATGGATAGGAGTAAATAACATTTCAAATTAACTTATTACATGAACAAAGAGAGTGTTTATTTCCAGAGTGAAAGACACGTACAAAATACATCATTAATTTTAAGATCTCTTCTCAACTACACATTATGTTAGGGGGAGACTTCGGCTGCCTTGCTGTGTTATGTGCAAGTATATAATACTCCCCTCTTTGTAGGGAGTCAGATCTTGTTCTTAGCTCTTTATATACACAGGTATATGAATGTTTCCCCTTGAGTGAACTATGGATTGGGCATAGATTCTCTTGCTTACAGCATTACTCATTTGCAATCCAAATCCTCTGATCTGATTTTGGGAGAGGAAGAGTTGAATATAAATAACATGAAACACTGTGGGACTAAATTACAGCTGAAGCTTTGTACTTCTTTGTACGGTTATGTCCCACTATCCCCACTTCTTGCAAAGATACAGTCATATCCTTGACACTGTTTGCTGCTGACTCTCCTAGATTTCCGTCATGGAGAATATGAGACACAACAGTTTAGTTACTTTGCCCTGTAATCTAATCAAGAGGTATTTTGTTCCAGTTGAGTATCAGTAATTGTTGCCCTGCAAGATAACAGCTTTAAAGAACTACAGAGAAAAATTACTAAGAATTTACTTAAAGCTATGATGTTTTGATAGACTTTGGTAGTAATGAAGTTTCCATTTTTTAATCAAATAATGATACCAAAAATACAAGAGAAAACTATCCTGCAGTTTCTTGAAAAGAGTCAGTAAGCACAAACTAATTAGACTTGTTTTGAAAGGGAGTGGTTGGCTAACAAGCAAAACAACAGTTCAAAAATGGGAGGTTTTTCTAAAGCAGAGAGAAAACACACCAAAGAACAAATCTACTAAGATAATAAAGAGCTAATTATTATCAGAAATAAACATTAAGTAAATCTCTCAGAAGATTAGAGCTAGAGTAGTGAGAGACTGAACAAAGAAGTTATCTTTCCCTATATAAATTGCAAACTTGAATGCATGCAAGTGAACGAGGGGGACTTGACAGATGATCTATATGACAAAAAGTTAACAGACTTCTTGAAAAAGCAAATAATCACGTTTCCTTGTGAGATAGTAACACAAGACTCTTAAGTGAGTGCTAAATGGTCAAAAATATATTATCATCTAGCAAACACAAGCAGATGCATCTTCTTTGTATGCCCAGAAACCTAGAATTCTCTAATTCTCTAAAACTGCACCATGCTGCAATTCTAAAGTCCAATGTTAGCAAATATTCCTATACTTTTGCAGAGTTTTTCCTCAACTGTTGCTAAGCAGGCAAGGTTTTTGCAAACCAAGCTAAACTATTGTTTTTACTGTTATGTTTGTAGAAGAAGTAAATGATAATGACTGCATCACAGCAACAAAAATTCCTGAAGATAGCATTTGTGGCTTATGAAGAAATGATACTCGTTCCCTTCCACTGAACAGATCTCTCATAGAGGGGAATTTTTTTTTCCCCCAATAAGAGCTCATGGATGTTGGGTTACGTGATTATGTCCAAAAAGAAAAGTGTTCCCTCCTTGAGGTACAGAAAAACTTGAACATCCATGTGGAAACACCTACTAGTTAGAATATTAGAGCAAGCATAGGGAATACACAATCATATTTTATGCCAACCCTTCATTCCTTTCACGTACGTGCTTTTTGGAACACTGGATCAGAAACAACTCTGACTCACAAGGAATTTTAATTGGAGAATTTTAAAACAGAGTGACACTGTGAGAATGGTAATGCTATGCTAAAAGTTAATAATCTAACTGTGCCTCTTCCCAAGACAATGAAATAAGAGAATTTAGTGTCCTCTTTAAATCACAAATTTGCAATCCATCTGTTAGGACTTAAATATTAAGAACATAGAAATCCCAAATCCCCGTTTTATTTTAAAGAGGTCAAAACTGTCATTATGTTCCTTACATTCACTAACAACAAAAAACTATTGATACAAAGTTTGTTATGTCATTCCATGAAAAGATGTAAAATGCAGCTGTAGATACATTCTAAACAAATCAAACAGCTATTTTACTTCCTTCTTTACCTTTCCATTCCAGCTCTACTATTTACTGTGACCTAGTAAGAAGCAACAATTAAGGATCTTGGTAACAGGAGACACATCTGGTCAGTAACGGGTTCTCAGGAAAGAGCACTTCCCAACTCTATCCTCCCATCACATAATCTGTGAGGTAGCCAATGCACTACAATCTAGGGTAGTGTATAATCTTCCTCTGTGCTGGTTGATTATAGGGGAAAGAAGAATATTTTAAGTCAGAGTAAAGTGTTCTGAACTGGGAAAACAACACTACAAAAATCAGAAAGGTATTCAATTCATTGCCAAGCTTACTGTCTGGTACAATTCTTTGTGACATGTTAGGAGGAATTGAGGGAGGAAAAGAGTACATTCTCAAAGGAGAGATGCCAGAAACGTTTGGGCCAATTATTTTCACAACAATATTAGTTGAAATTAGTCTCTCCAGCCACTAACGCACTCCTCCCCTCCACCTCAGTATTTTGCAACTGTTAAACTGAAGTAGCTTTTAAGTTTCTAGGAAAGAAGACAGCAAACAACGCTCCTGAAAGAACAACTCTTAGTTTCCCCCAAACTGGAACCAATAAAGAAATCTGTATTGATATCAAAGGACAAAATGTTCTCAGAACAAAGCCACCCTACCACCAACTGTGTCAAATAGTAGCATAAGTTTGTTTTCCAAGGGGGGCCATTCAAGATGAGGCACTTTTCCTAGGAAAAATTTAATTCTTCTAATTTACGTCAAACATGAAAAAATAATAAGCAAACTCCTGAACCCTGAATACCAGGGCACAAACTCAAAGAAGGAAAATACTTTCCCCAAATCCAGTAGAAAGCACATCAGAATTTTCAGACTTTCTGTAGCAAGAGCTTATTGTACAAGCAAGCTTTGTACACACATGACAAAGAAGCATAAATAAAAAAGGGAAGTACTGACTCAAGGGAAACTATTGTAGAAAATGTCTGCCTTCTTCAGAGTTCAACAAGGGACTCTGTGCTTTAGGAGAGCTCTGACAAGGACCTGCAGAAGCACTGGATCTTACAGAAACAACCTTACACACCTGAGCATCCAGACGTGTTCTGTGTGCTTTTCTGCATACTAATTCATAGAAGTTTACAGCTCAAGACTAAAGAAACTTCAGTATCTCATCCCAGCACATTTCAGTGCAGTAGGTAAACACAAGTGATGTGTTTTAATTGGCAGCCACCAGTGACCTGTGCTATGACAGTACAGGATGCAGGTGGACGTGCCATGAATACAGAGAAACAAATCCAACACACATGCCATTGTGCTGGGACCACACGCATAAACACAGAAATTTAAAATACCCTTGGATGTTTTGAGATCAGGCAGAACAAAATCTGGTCTTTGCTTACACAAGTGAACTTAGCTGAGAATGAACAGAGTGTGCTTTCCCCTCTGTTTCAAACCTGGAAACCACCAAAAAGGATTCCAGCTTGATATTCCCTGCATGCCAACATGGGGTTCTGACCTGGAAATTACTTTTGGAAGTCTATAAGGCTCCTAATCCTGTCTCCAATGCCATGGATTTGTTCTAAGAAGTACACAATTTGTTGTGAAAGAAGAACCTTTTATTTTCCATGTTGACTGTCATCTGCATTGCACCATTCCACCACTCCCACACCTTCAAGCAGCAAGGAACTGAAAGATTCTGTAAATGCTTCTAATTGTTTGTTTCACTTTGATCATATCCACCTCCTTAACAGCAATCGGCCATGACAATTTATCTGCAAGTCAGTACTTTCAAAACTAAAGTGAAAATAACCATTTAACTCAAAAAGCCACAGACTGGTTTGCACAAGTCAACTCAAGGGTAGAATCACAAATCGATGTTTGAAAACATACTCCTGCTACTTGAAAAGCATTCATGTTTAAATTGTGCTTTATTTACCACTCTGCAAAAAAAGCAAAGAATAAATGTGTGAAAACAGGAACAGTTACACGCTCCTCCCTTAGCATACATAAAGTACTGAATTTACAGAGAATATTTTTAAAATACCAGAGCTTTCCTCCCCTTCTTGTAGTGGTTTTACTTAGCAATTCTCCAGACAGCAGGAGCCCTAACTGGAAAACAAGAAATTATTTGCATTTGGATGGTAGGAAAAACAGAAGTTCTTTTTGTACAAAACATTTTTAAAATTCTTTTTTCACCTTTTGAATAAAAGTTTAAAGAAAATAAGCACTTTATTGATGAGTTGGTTCTTAAAATTTTACTATTTTATTATCAAAGAAACCAGAATTTCAGAAGGAATAACAATTTTTACTGAAGGTTTTTTATATTAATATATATATGTGTGTGTGTATATATATATATATATATATATACATACTTGTGAACTAATGTAATTAAATTTTCAAAATCTACTGAGCAAGACCATATGCAACCTGAAGTCATTCGTGCTTTGAGCACGCATTAGAATCTGATTACAAATCCAAATTTTACAAAATTTCTAAGTAGTAGAGACATTTCTATTAGGTTTTATATTCAAATTATTTGGTTAAAAGCATTCAGGTAGGCCAGATTCAGAGTAAGGCTGAAACAACCGCTTAGTCCCAGTGTCAGTACAACTGCTAACCACCACATGACTCTACACTACATGCTGTGGTCATATCCTTGTTCTCTTTCTTGCCTCATCTTTATGTTTTAAATTACCACCTATTTAATTCAAATTCTTGGCAAATCCTGGTAGAAAATATTTCTTTCTGAAATGTTTGTTATTCATATTATCTCAGCCAAAGACTGAAAAATGATCAATGTAAGCTTGACTGTTCTTTCAACAAATTATAATGACCAACTACAATAACAGCTGCAATGGCTAATCCTGATTACATTTATAAGATTAGTGTCTTGTGTTGCTTCCACGTTCTGTATTGATTTACTGGACTGAGATTTTTCTTCCCGATTTTGAAGTATCTAAGCTGCAGGAAACACTAGCATCTTAAAAGTAGGAAGATAGATTTAACACAAAGCTAATTAAAGCATTACATTTTGGTCTTACAGATCTGATGACTAGAATGTGCTTATGCTTTTACTGGCAGACAATGGATAAATGCCAGCATCGCCTTTTTTTTTTTTTTTCATAAACACAGCTGTTCGTACTGAATCAGTTCTCGTAATTTCCCAATTGACCCATAATGAAAGATAACAGCCAGCTTTAAAGCACCAGTTAATATTCATTCTTAACCCAGGTTTGTGAGAGTGCCTTTGCAATAAGCATAGTTTGTGAAGGTGAAACTGGAGATGCATGTGTGCACACAGAAAATATATATGTATATTCTTTCTATAGAGAAAAAGGAAACATACAGTGCCATTGAAATGGGATGGCAAACACATGAAAATTACCAGATGGACAGCTCAGAGAATGAGGTTCTGCCTTGGTCACTGAGTAACAGCCACCCAATCAATGGTATGATGAACATGTCATTACACTATGCTGTCTGCACCATAATCTGGAGATAATTCAGATTCCAGGGATTTAAAGACTTTCTGAATATTTCATTAAATAATTATTCTACAGGAAAAAATAACTCTTCTTCTTATCTCTTAGTCATAACAACTGGGAAACTCCAGATGCCATGAGCATGGACAGTGACAGTATTGTTTGGTTGATGTTTGGGGAAAAAAAAAAATGCCAGAATAATCCACACCTACTTGTCAGATCCTACCTGTAAGCATATTTGCAATCCTTAAGATCCTGACCATTTCAGCTTTTTCTGCTGCAAGAAGCGAAGGTAGAGACAAATCTGCCATATTTAACAGATAAAGCCAAAGGTGGAGACTCCTGAGTAGATTAAGAAACAGTAACAATACAGTATTTGCTGATGATTAATATTTTTTGCTGTGGAAAAGTCCAGTCTTTGACTGATCTTGACTGCACAAGATCTGTTGATGTTGAGGCTGTGTTTTGTGAAGACTGAGATAGTAGCTTGTTTAAGAAACTGTGTAACCATTGCTGCATTGAAGCATCCAGAATTTTTCTGAGATTCTCCCTTCTGACCAAGTTTAAGTACCCACCAAACAGTTACTTTGGTGTGTAGCGAAGCAAAGATCAGGTAGGCAAAAGGTACTCAAAAAAATATGCCGTCAGAAGCTATCAGACTTAATCCACACAGTCCCACAATGGATCACAGCATGCAATGAATCTCCATAATAGATAGTTAATAATTTTCTTTGTCTATTCCAGTTGGGTAACTATGATGGAAACAAGGACGGTTTTGAAATTATTTTCTTTTGAAAGTCTAGGTAAGAAGAGCTGGTAATGCCAAAAGTTAAGTGCACTGCATTTTTATGAGTAAAATCATATTTTTAACTGCCCCAGGAAAGGAAATTTATTGGTATATACTACAAAGAGAGCGAGGCTGTTAGCTTTGAATATATTTAGCTAATAACCATTTTAAATATATTTTTTCGTTTAGCTCTGTGAGAACCTGGCATGTGTTTTCCAAGGTTGGGTGATATGCTTCAATTGGGAAGCAGGTCTCTCTAATGGAAAGGATTTACTGACAACACTGGTTTTGTTTTTATCTGCATCAGCTGGGACATAATACTGAAACGTAGCCCAGAAGACCTGTGAGTTAGAGATCAGCATTCTTAGGAAGTAACAAAACTTGATGATAGCAAAAATATCTCAGGCACACACAAAGAAAAATATGTTGAGTTGTTCCAATTTGCTAATGGAAATACTATTTTGTTCAGTGGTTCTCAAGCATGCGAAGAAGTGTAAGGAGCTTTATTTGGCAATGCATTCGCAGATAGATTAAAATGGGAAGGAAATAGCTCTAGTCACAGGCATGTCCCTTCTATCAGAATCATTTTGATAAAACTCAGTAGTGAAAAATTATGTCATTAGCTTCATATATTTGAAGACAAAGATAATTTAGGCAGCAGCCCATTAACAGGTGACCTGAGATGCAGCTCAGCAAAAATAAGCAAATTAGGATCAATATAAAAGAAAGATCACCCCATTATTTCCTTTTTGACACTATAATCCAACTGTGCTATGCAAAGTTCCCTCTATGACCTCAGCTATTTTCCCAGGAACCAGAAAGCTGAAAAGCAGTCTAGAAGTAAAAAGCAGTTTTTAACAGGCAATAATATCTCATTACCTCAATGCTAAAACAATATATATTCTCACAGCAAGTAACATATTCCTTCATATGAAAACATAACCATACACACACTGAGGTCTTCATTTGAGCTGTTATTCAGAGAGGGCAAGTTGTAGTAGTCACAGTTTTAAAACAGTTAAACAAAAACAGATCCACCCATAGGTACTTGTTTGTACTAGATTTGCTTTCTGATTTTTCTGGACCATCAGGAAGACTGTAGATGGAAAGGGAGGGAAAAATTAACTATAAAATTATGCGTAACTTATCCTTTACCTCAAAGAGAGAATGAGTACAAAAGGGCATATCAGATAAAGAAAAGCCACTAGACTCAAATCAACAAGAAACAATTAATTGTGGATTATAATTGTTAGTTTGGTCATCAGCTGCTGTATTTGCAGTATTTATGTGGTTTTGTTTTCATTTTTTTTCCCCTCACAGTAAGGTCTACATTAGAGGGGAAAAAAAAGATGAGACAAAACTGTGTTTTGGAACTTTGGAAATACAAGGGCAAGACCTAAATTTCATCAGAACTATCTCCCTATGAGCTTGTGGAAGAACATAAGTTCAGAAAACTGGCATCACCAAAGAGAGCATAAACTATTCATTTCAGGGCTGCAGGACTCCATTTAACTTGCCTTTCTGAACACATAAATGAGTGACTGAATGAATGATAATTTAATTCAGTTCTCAGCAGTCACACAGTGACAAAAACAGTCGAAAACACACTTAGTAATACTTTATATAAGCAATATCATGGCCACTTAAAGGGGATGAGTTTTTCATGGTGATTTGATCTGCCTCACATGCTGTGCCATGAGGAGCTGCAGGCTGCTTCTGCCAGCAGGTGGGTTTTTAAGCCCTGCTTTCAAGAGCATTTCAACCGCTGGCACTTTCAAGCTTGCTACAAGGGCAGCTCGAGCTACACAAGCATGGCTACACTCTCAAAACTCCTGCTGGACTTGCTGACAAAGTTTTGGTGCTTGAAAACCTGTATCACCTCATACATCACAAACTGCACCGTCAACACACACCTCCTCTACAGCTGCAGACGTATCCAGGACTTTTTCCCCACTACCTTTGTTATATCTGGGACAGAGTTGATTTTCTTCAGTAGTGGCTGATGTGATTCTATGTTTTGGCTTCAGGAGAAAAACAAAGTTCATAGCACGGTGATATTTCAGTTGTGTCGAGCAGTGCTTTACAGAACAAATGATCTTTCAGCCTCTCTCGTTTTGTAAATATATACACATGTATGCAGAAGAGAAACAATAGGCTTCTATTTTTATTTTTTGACACTTTAAAGGGCTTCAGCCTTGCTGTGAGCATCTCATAGGCTTTCATACACTACTAGCGTTAACAGAATTAACTCCTTACATTTCCAGCAGAAACAGGTGGATGCAAAGGGTAAGATTGAAAAACTAGGTGGAAGTGATACATTGTAAAACATTTATGAACCAGCTTCACATAAAGTAGTCTGAATCCCCATATGTTATGCTTATATTAATCTGAATTGTTATGCTAGAGTACCGCTCCTATGAAGAAAGGTTAAGGGAACTGGGCTTGTTTAGCATAGTGATATGACAAGGGGGAATCATTTTTAACTGAGATAGGGGAGATTTAGGTTGGATATTACAAGGAAGTTTTTCCACACACAGAGTGGTGAGGCACTGGAACAGGTTGCCCAAGGAGGCTGTGGATGCCCCATCCCTGCAGGCATTCAAGGCCAGGCTGGATGTGCCTCTGAGCAGCCTGGTCTGCTGGTTGGTGTCCTTGCACATAGCAGGGGGGTTGAAAGAAGATGATCATTGTGTCCCTTTTTAACCCAGGTTATTCTATGATTCTTCCCTCTTAGTGGAAGATCTTGGTGAGAAATTTTAGCAGACTAGGATATGGTTTGTAGGAGAAAGCTATGACACTTTTTTTTTTTTTTTTTTTGTTATGATAGCAGATATTAAGGAGTAGCAGAATTTCAATAGGTCTGACTTTAAAGTTCTATATTGTGTGTAAATGGCAGTGATTTTTGAGACAAACCCACATATTAAAAGCAGCTCTAACAAACAAGTACTTTCCTAAATGCAGTGATAATTCAAACTATATAACCAAATGTTCCAGCCCACTCAGATCTAGTTTTGTCAGACATTCCTAAGCCATACAACGTAAAGAAATGCACACACACAAAACACCAAACAAACATAAAAGCAAACAAGAAACCCCAAGGTAATCACTTTACAAGACTTATTTCGTTATGAAGTCAGGCTTTTGGAAAATTTTCAAGACAATGCTTACTCTTGAATGAATGCCCTTGCAAACTTCACAAATATATAGGACAGGCAAGCCAATCTCTGAAGACACAACGAACCGGCATCCAGCTGAACAAACCACAGTGCTCCACTCTCTCACTCACATCCCTCGATCCACACAAAAGTTGGAAAGTAGAATTATTCTGGATTAAGTGAGTGCTGACCAATTGCCTTGCCTATCCTTTGCTTTTTTTTTTTTAGATTTTAATTTTATAAAACAAATAAAAATGCTACCTTGACAAAATCCACCCACTTGTTGTATTCTTACAGTCAAGACTGTTTTTTTGAAATGCTTTCAAATTGCACTTACTGACAGGATAACTGAATGCTTGGTCTATTACTCTCGAATCCCCATAGCCATGACATTATTCAAATACTGCTGATACAACGGTCTCACATACAGCTGCTTCTGCTAACACACTCCAGGAAGAATTTTATTGTGAGAGCTTATGAAGAAATTTACATAATCAAAGAAAATGTGATAACACTTGAAGTGTCCAGTAACCAGTGCTTCATCACAGCACAACACCTACAGGAAGTGTATATGACATCCACATGAGTACTAAATGAGTCCATAAGGATTAGTGCTATTAAAATGAATACCAGATGCATCAACAAGGGACTGCGTAAAACAAAATGCTGCACAAATGTTTGCATCCTGATCCCAGCTTTCAAATAACATCAGCATATTACCCTAAAATCATTACTTCGCCATTCTAGCTCCTTTCCTAGGGAGCTCTAATGATAGTTCTTGCCCTACAGTGAATTCATATTGCATCTGGCACAGGAAATTTGGCATTTCAATTTACATAACTGTTTTCAATTGCACAAATTTGCTGTTCCCTAATTCTCAGTGTACTTTGGACAATAGTTTTCAACGCTTGACTGAGAAAGAGCAAAACTCTGAGCCAAACAACTTTTATTTCCCTCCCTCCTCTTCTGTCGAGGAGTTCTCATGCTGTTTCTAATGGAGATAAAAGCAGGTTTAAAGTCAGATTTCAGAGAATGCAGGTTGTCCATCATTTTGCCTAGTTTAATTTGGATAGCTGTGACTGATTGACAGAGACTGAGTTGTGTATTACAAGTGAAAACTGTAGTCTGGGTGAAAATCCAGACAGCAAGATGTATGACATTTCCCAGGAAATAGCATTCTCATTTAAGTCTGATCAAAAGAGACAAAGATAAAGGACAGCACTTCCGTAAAACCAAGCAAAATCCGTACAGCTTTATTATTAGCTGAGTTTCAACTGCTGCTATGGAAGGCAGAATATGTACAACTCCAGGGTGCACATTTCTGAATTTTAAAGGAATAAACTATGGAAAAACAGTGACATACACCACACACAATCTGTGTGAAGTGTCAGTGCAGGATTCAGAATGAAGACAAGGGACAAGAGGCACAGGTAAACCGGAGAGCAGGGAATACATCACATAAATCAGAGCAAGTTCCAAGTGGCTATAGACCCTCCAGCTTAATCAACAGTAAAAGAAAGCCTGAGAAATTCTTCTAAATCTTGAGAAATGCCATTCTAGTCTGACTAAGGGTGTCAGCTCATACACTGCAGCTATTTACATTTGTATAAAGAAGAAAGCTGATATGAGGAAATTATATAAAACTACAGCTAAACAAGCTGTAGTAAACAGAGCCTGGTTAATCTGATTGACAGTTCCCCTGCTGAAAGAAGCACCAGCAATAAAATCATCCTTCTCCTCGCACTCAACATCCCATTGTTTGCAGGTATTTTGCTCATTTTTTCACCATTTGCTACTGTGATATACGGCTTGCCTGTTATTACCAGCCTGTGGCACAACATCTAGTCTTTTTGCAGCAGCAGCCCATTCTCAATGTTTTGTGTGCTTGGGGTCTGAGATTTGAGAACCATCAACTGGGCTTCTGAACAGAGCATGAGCAGCACCTTCCTCATCCAGTACAAAGAAATCTGCCAACAGGGCAAACAGCCACAGAAAATGGTCCCTGTTACCAGCTCGCAGTGATACATGTGGCTCTCCTTGATGAGACAACAACAGAGAACTGATAAGCAACAGATCTTAAGGGAAGCTCAATGTCCGAATGGGGAGCAGTGTCTGGTGCTTTCTGGCTATTTTGAAGACAGCAATGGCAGTCACAGGGAAGTCATGGGACAAGGAGATAATCAGAATTTCCAAGTGGAGAAGTAGAATTAATTGAAGCGGATCCATGAATGGAAACACAATGCCAAATTTCTGAAGTACATCTCAACCACAGAAAAGATGGGAAAGATTGGTCTGTGCAAATACCTTCTGTCGTGCCAAAGCCTCCTTGGCAGCCTAGGTTTTTGTCTGTTACTAATATGTTTTTGTTAACTGCTGCCATCATTCCACATACCACAGCTGTTCATCCATTTCCACACCTCACTGGTGTGTCTCAGTACTTTCCATGGCCTTTTTATCTACTCTCCCCTTACCAGAAAGAAAATACCCCAATCTTGGCAGTGGCAGGATAGACAAGAGACTAAATAGGTAGGTTTAACTTTTGGCCGAACAATCTTTGCAATAGAACCAAACAAAGCCAAAGAAACACAAACTGTAATATATGTAGCTTAGTTACTGCTTTCCACAGATTTTTGTTTGATATTTTCTTGTTTACAAATACACTTTGCAGAATAAGTGACCACTGGCATCTAGAATGCCAACTAAATTGAACAATTTTAAGAGATCCTTGGGCAGTAATTTTGAAGAGAAGTTACTGTTTTATTTAAGAGAGAGTATAAACACATACAGAATACTCCTAATAATTGCAGGTATAAAGTGCACTGTGAAATACATATATAGACATACCTGTGTTTCTATATGTGCATAGAGTGCTATGGACTTGCTGCACTCTCTTAAAATACATACGAGTTTTGGTTTACATCATTGAGGCCTTTCAATTATGAAGTAAGAGAATAAATTTCCATCATTAAAGCAGAAATCCACAGAAGGTAAATGAATTGAAACTATATTAGTTGCTTTACTATTGCAGTTAAAAACAAGAAAAATAGATCCAAACCCTAGAGTCTGTGTTGAGTCTACTAATGCCGCTGCCAATGAGTTAAAATTTCAGCTCCTATGTTTGCCATTGGATACAGTTCAGATTATTTTTACAATATGTGCTTTGAC